>NC_081772.1:12614753-12914753 GCF_963082965.1 Carassius carassius | reverse complement strand
GTCACCGTAAAACAGTTTTGTCAGGCAACCTAAAAATCTAAGTCAAAATATTATTTAAGTTAATTGAATAAACCTGACTACATAGGTTTCAACACAGTTGATTTTGTGTCAGCACTTTTATTAAACTTTTATTAAGTATTTTAAGTATTTTTAAGTATTTTCAAATACTTAGATACTTAAATGTATATTTATGTATTATTGTAAGTAAGATTCTTATTGTATCTTTATGTAATTTATACAATTTGTATGTTTTCATTATATCAGCAGAGCATTTTAGTGAAAAGTTTAATTAATAAATTGTAATTTATTGTAATGCTTGCTCTAGAAAAAAAAAAAAAGAGGTATCTTAAAAGTATGTTTACATTTGACCTAGAAATAGTGCAGAATCTCAGAGATTTATTATTCATTTAAAATCATTCCTTTTATTCAAACAGTTTGTTTATTTCTGGATTTATAAGATTTTGAATCCCCACCTTTTCGGTGTGATCTTGTTTGACCCCGCCATTCATGTATATGATCTCATTTGACAAATACAGAGATATTATTTTCAGACTTATACATTAATGGTTTTTACTCATATTACCATTTCTCAAATTTAATAATACTAATGACACATTTAAAGCTTTATAGAGAGGATGCAGCATGCAATCAGATGTGAATGTATGTTGCGTGTTCATTTAACTCATTCTCTTTGGTGTTGTGAATCGCGGGGGAGTGGGGGAGCACACGAGTGTGGCTTTATTAAGCTGGCATAGTGGAGGATGAGGCTGAATAAACACACTGAGCTGGGTGAGAGTGGCTGGTGGGGTAGAGAGAGAGAACTGGGGGAGGCTCTACAGGACAGGGTGTATACTAGAGGGACACACAGGGATCATAAAGCCCACAAACCCTGGGGAAGGAGGGGTTTGGCAGGGTAAACTCATGACCCTCAGGACATGCCATAGGAAGTGGCCCCGCTGTCATTCAGATGAAAACAACCCACACACACACACACAGAGGGTTTTGCTCTTAGACTACCTGCTATTCCTAATGACGGCTTTTCAGTGTCTTGTGTTCTCACTTAGGCAGAATTTTGCTCTTCGTTCATTCAAAATTTTGCTTCCTGAGACCAGTATGACAGGTCTACACCTGCTGACAGCTCTGATAGTGAGATATATGGAAGATCTCAAGGGAAGCACTGTAAAATAATGGGTGCGGGGAAAGTTTGGCATTTCTATAATTTATGGAGTCATTTATCCAAACCTTTGATTTCATTGGGCCAACCTATCTCTCATCTAAGAGCCATTTCACCCTCTAGAAGGAAATCCAACATATTCTAAGCATAATATCAGCCACAGAAGACCTTCCGCTTCCCAAAAGTGAGCATTGTTCTCTCTGCTTGTCACCATGGTGATAAATGTCCCATTTTGTGGTGCCAGAGATGCAGAAGCACAGAAAGAGAGAGAGAATGGAGTCTGTGCATGTGTGTATGTGTGTAAGAGTGAGAGAGGGGGCCTGGAGCACAGTAACAGATGTATTGCTTCGCTTTGCCACTAGGCTTTGTCATAACAGCTTCGATATAATGTCATGAGAACAATCTACAATTAGCTTAGTCACTGATCCTATTGAAAAATGACTGAAAACCTATTCAGGGCATATCCTTTCACCAAATGCTGACCTCAATTTCAAGCTTGTTGGCAAAACCAAACATGTTTGTGCTTATTCCAGCTGCCAAAACTGCCTTTCAATTTGGCCCTTAAAACAATGCGCTCAATAAACAGGCAATGCAAATTTATTATTAATTTATTTATTATAGCAAGTTGCAACAATAGAGCAGCTGCAGTGTAGCCAGAGACACAATTGGGTAGGTATGGTACACTGTAAAAACACTGTTTCAGTTAACCTATAAAATGTGCTGATAACATCTAAACTTGTTTTAATCAGGAAACAATTTATGTTCCATGTTCCTATGTTATATAGGCTATTTATAATATATATATATATATATATATATATATATATATATATATATACATATATATATATATATATACATATATATATATATATATATATATATACATATATATATATATATATATATATATACATATATATATATATATATATATATACAACCCGAATTCCGGAAAAGTTGGGACGTTTTTTTTTATAAAACATTTTAAGTTGGGACATTTTAATAAAATGAAAACTAAAAGACTTTCAAATCACATGAGCCAATATTTTATTCACAATAGAACATAGATAACATAGCAAATGTTTAAACTGAGAAAGTTTACAATTTTATGCACAAAATGAGCTCATTTCAATTTTGATTTCTGCGACAGGTCTCAAAATAGTTGGGACGGGGCATGTTTACCATGGTGTAGCATCTCCTTTTCTTTTCAAAACAGTTTGAAGACGTCTGGGCATTGAGGCTATGAGTTGCTGGAGTTTTGCTGTTGGAATTTGGTCCCATTCTTGCCTTATATAGATTTCCAGCTGCTGAAGAGTTCGTGGTCGTCTTTGACGTATTTTTCGTTTAATGATGTGCCAAATGTTCTCTATAGGTGAAAGATCTGGACTGCAGGCCAGCCAGGTTAGCACCCGGACTCTTCTACGACGAAGCCATGCTGTTGTTATAGCTGCAGTATGTGGTTTTGCATTGTCCTGCTGAAATAAACAAGGCCTTCCCTGAAATAGACGTTGTTTGGAGGGAAGCATATGTTGCTCTAAAACCTTTATATACCTTTCAGCATTCACAGAGCCTTCCAAAACATGCAAGCTGCCCATACCGTATGCACTTATGCACCCCCATACCATCAGAGATGCTGGCTTTTGAACTGAACGCTGATAACATGCTGGAAGGTCTCCCTCCTCTTTAGCCCGGAGGACACGGCGTCCTTGATTTCCAACAAGAATGTCAAATTTGGACTCGTCTGACCAAAAACATTATTCCACTTTGAAATAGTCCATTTTAAATGAGCCTTGGCCCACAGGACACGACGGCGCTTCTGGACCATGTTCACATATGGCTTCCTTTTTGCATGATAGAGCTTTAGTTGGCATCTGCTGATGGCACGGCGGATTGTGTTTACCGACAGTGGTTTCTGAAAGTATTCCTGGGCCCATTTAGTAATGTCATTGACACAATCATGCCGATGAGTGATGCAGTGTCGTCTGAGAGCCCGAAGACCACGGGCATCCAATAAAGGTCTCCGGCCTTGTCCCTTACGCACAGAGATTTCTCCAGTTTCTCTGAATCTTTTGATGATGTTATGCACTGTAGATGATGAGATTTGCAAAGCCTTTGCAATTTGACGTTGAGGAACATTGTTTTTAAAGTTTTCCACAATTTTTTTACGCAGTCTTTCACAGATTGGAGAGCCTCTGCCCATCTTTACTTCTGAGAGACTCTGCTTCTCTAAGACAAAGCTTTTATAGCTAATCATGTTACAGACCTGATATCAATTAACTTAATTAATCACTAGATGTTCTCCCAGCTGAATCTTTTCAAAACTGCTTGCTTTTTTAGCCATTTGTTGCCCCCGTGCCAACTTTTTTGAGACCTGTAGCAGGCATTAAATTTTAAATGAGCTAATTAAGTGGATAAAAGTGTAAAATTTCTCAGTTTAAACATTTGCTACGTTATCTATGTTCTATTGTGAATAAAATATTGGCTCATGTGATTTGAAATTCCTTTAGTTTTCATTTTGTTAAAATTTAAAAAACGTCCCAACTTTTCCGGAATTCGGGTTGTGTGTATATATATATATATATATATATATATATATATATACACACACAGTACAGACCAAAAGTTTGGACACACCTTCTCATTCAAAGAGTTTTCTTTATTTTCATGACTATGAAAATTGTAGATTCACACTGAAGGCATCAAGGGCTATTTGACCAAGAAGGAGAGTGATGGGGTGCTGCGCCAGATGACCTGGCCTCCACAGTCACCGGACCTGAACCCAATCGAGATGGTTTAGGGGTGAGCTGGACCGCAGACGGAAGGCAAAAGGGCCAACAAGTGCTAAGCATCTCTCGGGGAACTCCTTCAAGACTGTTGGAAGACCATTTCAGGTGACTACCTCTTGAAGCTCATCAAGAGAATGCCAAGAGTGTGCAAAGCAGTAATCAAAGCAAAAGGTGGTTACTTTGAAGAACCTAGAATGACATATTTTCAGTTGTTTCACACTTTTTTGTAATGTATATAATTCCATATATAATTCCACATGTGTTAATTCATAGTTTTGATGCCTTCAGTATGAATCTACAATTTTCATAGTCATGAAAATAAAGAAAACTCTTTGAATGAGAAGGTGTGTCCAAACTTTTGGTCTGTACTGTATATATATATATATATATATATATATATATATATATATATATATATATATATACAGTGTTGTGCCTGAACGCGTTCATTGAACGATAGTTCATGAACTCGTTTATATTTTGGGCGAACGTGAACTGAACGTGCTGTATTAATGCCTGATGAACGTTACTGTGAGCTCGTTCATTCTGGTGTCTGTGAACGGCACGCTCTCTCAGGTTAACTTCGTACAATAGGGTGCCAGATTTCTATAGAGCCTTCCAGGCGAAAATCCGGCTAAAACACACCTAAACGGGTCTTAATATGTAGCGGAAAAACACCCAATCTGGCAACACCAGCCACCAGTGTCGCACCGCCGTCCGCCGCATGCGTGACGCGTCATCAAAAAAAAAACAGCAAACGACAGCAGCATGTAGCAAAAAGGCGTATGATCATTAAAAATAATTTTATGATATTTATGACAAGGTCGGTGAGAATGGGAGACAAAGCATTAAAGCAACAATGGGGAAATGCTGTCCCCTCAATGCTAATGTAAACCCTGGTTGGATAAGGATTCAAAATTGGATATGAAGATGAAATCTGACGCATAGCTTCATTGTTAAAACTGATAAAATAATTGCTGTCTGTGATTCTATATGGGCTGTAGCAATAATTTTGAAAAATGATAGCTCTCAGCAACGTATGGAAAAAAAGAACTATGAACTAGTTCATTTTTGGAACTGTGAACTTTAGTTCAAAATTTTGTAGTTTGAACTATGAACTGAACTAGTTCATTTTAAAATTTGTGAATTGAACTTTGAACTAGTTCATGTAGAAAGTGAACTTTCCCAACACTGTGTGTATATATATATATATATATATATATATATATATATATATATACATATAATAATTTTTTTGCATGCTTGCTCTAGAAAAAAACAAAAGAGGTGTCTTACCTAAAAGTATGTTTACATTTGTACTGTACAATGTGAAAAATATCCTGTTAAATTAATGTTTAAAAAAATAAAGATACACACACAAAAAAAAATAATGATAATAATTTGGTTGCCAGAGATTCACTTATAAAAAAAAAAAAAAAAAAAAAAAAAGTAGGCTGTGTATTTTTTTCCAGTGTCTATTTTACTGTCTTTGGTCAACTTGGAAAAAACACAGCTACTTGCTGGTCATGTGATCTAAAAATGGCATCCCCTTTGTTTAATAATTTAGAATAAAACAGCTTTTTATTTGCCATTGATATGACTGGAGTCTTCACCTTGTTTGAGTACATCATTTTAAGCATAACACAAGTCAGAGTAACATGCACGATGTGGCTTTTTAAACTTTGTAGGCTTTGAAAATAGCAGTATATGGCAAAAAAGAAAGTCAGTGAAAGTCAAATGAAGAAATCTGTGACAAATAATGCCTGTACATGTCATTGTTGGTTATTTGTAGATGATAAAAGCAGATTTAGCAAATGAAGATACAATATGATGTGCAAATTTCACCACTGAACCTTGACACCCTTCCTCTGTCTGCAGTGTGAATAGAGCTGTCTATCCATTTTTTTCCAGATTTTTGTCTGCATCTGCCAATTTCCATGTTATGTGTCGGTTTACAGTGTCATGCACAGGCACGTACATTTTCCTCTTCTCTGAGGACGTGTCGGCGTGAGTGCCAAACAAAGCAATAAATATCTCCCAGTGCCGTTTTGATCTGTGAGAAAAGGAAGTCTTTGATCACTTTCCTGGAAAACAAGGCACACCTATGACCAGAGTTCTTTTTTTTTCTGTGGATCGCTGGTTAGGTGGGGGTTGGAAATGAGATGGCTCATAATTTTAGATTTGGCCAGTGACTTTCGCTCTCATAACCACCTGCTATTTATACTGTATGTACAGGTTGTCCACAGATTATTATGGGGGAGCCAAGCAGTGAGAAAATGGAGGTTGTGTGAAAAAGAAGACAAATGCTGGTGAGAAAGGTCGCTGGTAAAATGGTATCAGATTTCAACCCCTTTGTGGCATTATGTACAAGTGTATGCATGCTTCTACTGACAACCTTAAACAGTGTCATATATCCAGTATGGAAAAACGTTAGTAGAAAAGGGCCAGACCCTCGAACTGGCAGATGGGAGTTTTACTTACTCAAACATGTTCTGAGGGCAGAAAGGAAAGTGATTGGTTTACAGATTTAACCAATGAATTTGAAGCAGAGGCAGAGGCAGGAAATTTGAACGTGTGGAAGGAATACTTCAGACAGATACGTTACTGACGCTTCTTGGGAGGCATTTATTGCAAGGTAAGTTAATTTACCATGTATTCTCATGAAAAAAATGAAAATCTCTAACATTTAAAAAGATAATTAGCGAACAAAGATACACAGAACAAATAATCATGCATTTTCACTTGACTGCTTAATCAGTTGATTGCAGCAAAGCTGGTTATGAGGTAACTGGAGTAAAACATGCTTTTCCAATGCTTCCACACTGTCTGTGAAACCGAAATGAGCGAAAAAGTACTCATTCATATCTCCTTGACATTACATCAGTCAGTTAGCGTTAGCATTAGCATTAGGACTGCTCTCAGGGCAGGAGTACTCAATATTACTGTTATTTTTAATGAACTGTGTGCTGCTCTCAGGGCAGGAATACTCAGTATTCATATTACTGTTATTTTAATAAACGATGCGCTGCTCTCAGGGCAGGAGTACTCAATATTCATATTACAGTTATTTTTACTGTTCCTTGAGCTGCTCTCCATGTAAGAGTACTCTATATTCATACTACTGTTATTTTTAGTGTATTATATGCTGCTCTGGGGCAGAAGTACTCTATATTCATATTACTGTTATTTTTACTGAACTATGAGTTGCTCCCAGGGCAGGAGTAATCAATATTCATATTACTGTTATTTTTAGCGTATTATGCGCTGCTCTCAGGGCAGGAGTACTCAATATTCATATTACTATTATTTTACTAAACTATGTGCTGCTCTCAGGGCAGAAGTACTCAATATTCATATTACAGTTATTTTTACTGTTCCTTGAGCTGCTCTCCATGTAAGAGTACTCTATATTCATACTACTGTTATTTTTAGTGTATTATATGCTGCTCTGGGGCAGAAGTACTCTATATTCATATTACTGTTATTTTTACTGAACTATGAGTTGCTCCCAGGGCAGGAGTATTCAATATTCATATTACTGTTATTTTTAGTGTATTATGCGCTGCTCTCAGTGCAGGAGTACTCAATATTCATATTACTATTATTTTACTAAACTATGTGCTGCTCTCAGGGCAGAAGTACTTAATATTCATATTACTATTATTTTACTAAACTATGAGCTGCTTTCAGGGCAGGAGTAATCAATATTCATATTACTGTTATTTTTTGTGTATTATGTGCTGCTCTCAGGGCATAAGTACTCAATACTCATATTGCTATTATTTTACTAAACTATGTGCTGCTCTCAGGGCAGAAGTACCCAATACTCATATTACTATTATTTAACTAATCTATGCGCTGCTCTCAGGGCAGAAGTACTCAATATTCATATTACTATTATTTTACTAAAATATGTGCTGCTCTCAGGGCACGAGTACTCAATATTCATATTACTGTTATGTTTAGTGTAACGTGCTGCTCTCAGGGTAGGAGTACTCAATATTCATTTTACTGTTATTTTTACTGATCAATGTGCTGCTCTCCTGGCACGAGTACTCAATATTCATATTACTGTTATGTTTAGTGTAACGTAGTGCTCTCAGGGTAGGAGTACTCAATATTCATATTACAGTTATTTTTACTGATCTCAGGGCAGGAGTACTCAATATTCATATTACAGTTATTTTTACTGTTCTATGAGCTGCTCTCAGCGCAGGAGTACTCTATCTTCATACTACTGTTATTTTTAGTGTATTATATACTGCTCTGGGGCAGAAGTACTCAATATTCATATTACTGTTATTTTTACTGAACTATTAGCTGCTCTCAGAGCAGGAGTACGTGATATTCATATTTTTAAGAGTAATCAGTTTTTTTTAATCATTACATTTATAAATCAATAGACAATTTCTGCATTATTGAATGATCTTTTATTTTGTTTTCCAGTTACCTGGAGGAGCTGGCAGAAACAGGACAAATCAAAGGAGCTAACACTGAAGAGGCATCTGATGCTGCTGAGTGCAAAATGGTGCAAAAATGGAGATGAATGAAAAATGGTGTGTGTTTGGTTCCACCTGATAAAAGCACATAATAGCCAAGGGTATTCGAAGGGTAATTGGTTCTCATGGGGACGTTAGGGATTATAAACATTTACAGGGGTTAGTCTGTGATTTTATTGCCATCTGAATCCAGAATGTCATTGTTTTTTCTCCCACAATCCCCATGAAAATCTCAGGCCAAATCCCAAGGTCATGTGGTAATTTAATTGCTGTCAAAATCCACATATCTGAGATTAAATCATTTCAAAATTAACCGTTTAAAACCGTTTTGACCACTGTTTAATACCATATACTAACTGTTGTACTTTGCATGCATAATACAAAAAAAAAAAATATATATATATATATATTGAAATACTAAAATGTTTACAAGAATACTATTTAAGAAATGCTCCATCACAATGATTGGATGCTTATTAAGAACAAAAAGACCAGAAAAAGCACGTAAACATTTGAAATGGGTCATTATTATGGCAGTAACAGGTATGCAACACAATTTTTTTATATTTATAGGCCTACAATTACATACTTAAAAATGTAAACCAAGTAGCTTTGTGTGCCTCGTGTAAATAAGAGGTTGCATTTACTTACTGTAAATAATTCTTTACATATGTTCATATGAATAACAATTGCCATCTGAATTGTGAGAGAAGTCCTGAGTTGACTTGGTGATACATAAATGTGATTTCAAAAGTTCCGGGTGTCAATCTATGTGCAACCACTTAATGTTCTCATAGGCTGTTGCGGAGAAATTAAGCCCTGTAATTCTAAAAATAACCAAAATGTTTTATATATACAGTACAGACCAAAAGTTTGGAAACATTACTATTTTTAATGGTTTTGAAAGAAGTTTCTTCTGCTCATCAAGCCTGCATTTATTTGATCAAAAATACAGAAATAAAAAGTAATATTGTGATATATTATTACAATTTAAAATAATTGTTTTTAAATTTATTATACTTTAAATTATCATTTATTTTTGTGATGCAAAGCTGAATTTTTAGGATCATTATCACATGATCCTTTAGAAATCATTCTAATATGATGATTCATTATCAAAGCTGGAAACAGTTCTGCTGCTTAATATTTTTTCAGAACATGTGATACTTTTTTAGGATACTTTGATGAATAAAAAGTAAAAAAAAAGAAGCTATGTTTTTAAAATATAAATATTTTGTAATAACAATATACACTACTGGTCAGTAATTTGGGGTCAGTAATTTTTTTCTTTCTTTTGTTTTTAAAATAAAATCAATACTTTTATTCAGCAAGGATGTGTTAAATTGATAAAAAGTGATAGTAAAGAAAATATATTATTAGAATATATATTATTAGAATTTTTTTTTTTTTTTTTTAATAAATGCAGTTCTTTTTAACCTTTTATTCATCAAATATATTAGACAGCAGAACTGTTTCCAACACTCATAATAAATCAGAATATTAGAATGATTTCTAAATGATCATGTGATAGACTGGATGTTACATGTGACACTGAAGGCTGGAGTAATGATGCTGAAAATTCAGCTTTGCATCACAGGAATAAATTATTATTTTTTTAAGTATATTCAAATAGAAAACTATTATTTTAAGTTGTAATAATATTTCACAATATTTCTGTTTTTTCTGTATTTTTGATGATCAAATAAATGCAGGCTTGATGAGCAGAAGAAACTTCTTTCAAAAACATTAAAAATAGTAATGTTGGAAATAAAATAATCAGTGCAACAGACATTGAATGAAACAACATTTACAGCACAATATATATATATATATATATATATATATATATATATATATATATATATATATATATATATATATATATATATATATATATATATATTGTGCTGTAAATGTTGTTTCATTCAATGTCTGTTGCACAGATTATTTGTGTAAGAACAAAATGAAACGTTGACTGAAAATAATCAGTTTACAGGTCCAATATTACAATAAAATAATCAAGTATAATTA
The DNA here is from genome assembly GCF_963082965.1 of Carassius carassius. Taxonomy (NCBI): domain Eukaryota; kingdom Metazoa; phylum Chordata; class Actinopteri; order Cypriniformes; family Cyprinidae; genus Carassius; species Carassius carassius. The sequence goes on along the minus strand of NC_081772.1, from coordinate 12,904,260 downwards.
TGACTTCTTTCCTTTTTTAAACAATTACAATTACAAACAAATCCAGTGAATTAAATGCATGTACAATACACAGGAAGATTTCGCTGCAAAAGGTAGGTGCATCATTAAACTGCTGTAGTTTGAACTTGCTCCCTTTAAACCAGGCCCTAGGTCACCTTGCAAGATATCTTCTCAAAGCCAGTTTCTCAAAGTCCCCAGAAGTGTTTACAACGTCTTCCTGCATTTGAAATGCATAAACAGTCTGGTTTCAATTTACACTGATGATTATGAAAAAATAAGTAAAAATATAAAAATAAAAACAAAAACATTATTTTACCTGAAGTCTTTAGTTTTGGACACTGAATCATGAACATCCTCATTTCCATATATTTCCTGGACCAATTTCTTTTGTGGAGCAAACTTGCAAACCAGGAACATTACATATAAGAACAGCTCACTGCCCAGCATCTGAAATTTAGCAATGTAAGCAAACATAATTACTAGTAAAATCATAAAAATCACATTTCAACTCCCTCAAAATTGACAATTTCTTAATGACACATAATACATTCTTAAACCCTGTCATTTCTACAGCCTACTGTACTCTGTTTGGCCTCAGCTACAACTGCAGTGATTGAGGGCAGATTAGAGTAGAATACGTTTGAAGGACAGCCGATGACGTCCATAGGCTGGCATTATGCAAACAAACTTAACAGGTAACTGGTAACATGAAGTGAGACTGGAGTTTCTGACACTCATTTCAGCACAGTAGTTCAGAATCATTTTTCTTACTTTACGAGACAAAACTTTATTTGTCGTGCAATTTGATCTGTAAACCTTTGCAGACCTTTGCAACCTTTTTACATTTACAAACAGCTATATTGCAATTCATTAAAAACAATATTAGAGGGGAAAATAATATGGGCACTTATATCAGCAATAATATGGGCACAAATATCAGCAAGATTCTCAAATAAAACTAGAGAAAGAAAGAAAGTCCAGAAATTTCCTTTCTCCAAGAAGGGACCAATGATGGCTTCTGCCTTTTCCAAGAATGCTATTCTGCAAAGAGAAGACAAACTACATGAAACAGTCACAGCTGTAATAAAAACAAATGTATGGGCCCTGGGAGCAGCACATAGTTTAGTAAAATAATAGTAATATGAATATTAAACAATCCTGCCCTAAGAGTAGCATGTAATACACTAAAAATAACAGTAATATGAATATTGAGTACTCCTGCCCTGAGAGGTGCACATAGTTTAGTAAAATAAAAGTAATATGAATATTGAGTACTCCTGCCCTGAGAGCAGCACATAGATTATTAAAATAATAGTAATATAAATATTGAGTATTCCTGCCCTGAGAGCAGGGCATAGATAATTCAAATAACAGTAATGTGAATATTGAGTACTCCTGCCCTGAGAGCAGTGCATAGATAATTAAAATAATAGTAATATGAATATTGAGTATTCCTGCCCTGAGAGCAGCACATAGTTTAGTAAAATAATAATAATATGAATATGGAGTACTCCTGCCCTGAGAGCAGCACATAATACAATAATAATAACAGTAATGTGAATATTGAATACTCCTGCCCTGAGAGCAGCTCATAGTTTAGTAAAATAATAGTAATATGAATATTGAGTACTTCTGCCCTGAGAGCAGCACATAGTTTAGTAAAATAACAGTAATGTGAATATTGAGTACTCCTACCCTGAAAGCAGCGCATGGATTATTAAAGTAATAGTAATATGAATATTGAGTACTCCTGCCCTGAGAGCAGCTCATAGAACAGTAAAAATAACAGTAATATGAATATTGAGTACTCCTGCCCTGAGAGCAGCTCATAGTTTAGTAAAATAATATTAATAAGAATATTGAGTACTTCTGCCCTGAGAGCAGCACATAGTTTAGTAAAATAACAGTAATATGAATATGGAGTACTTCTGCCCTGAGAGCAACACACAGTTCATTAAAAATAGCATAAATTTAAATATTGAATACTCATGCCCTGTAAGCAGCACACAGTTCAATAAAAATAACAGTAATATCAATATTGAGTACTCCTGCCCTGAGAGCAGTGCTAATGCTAATGCTAACTGACTGATGTAATGTCAAGGAGAGTTCTTTTTTCGCTCATATCCGTTTCACAGACAGCGTGGAAGCATTGGAAAAGCATGTTTTACTCCAGTTACCTCATAACCAGCTTTGGTGTAATCAACTGATGAAGCAGTCAAGTGAAATTGCACGCTATATAATATTTAGTCCATGATTACTTGTTCTGTGCATCTTTGTTCGCTAATTATCTTATTAAATGTTAGAGATGTTAATTTTTTTCATGAAAATACATTGTATATGAACTTACCTTGCAATAAATGCCTCCCACAAAGCGTCAGTAACGTATACGTCTGAAGTATTCCTTCCACACGTTCAAATTTCCTGACTCCGCCTCTGCTTCAATTTCATTGGTTGAATCTGTAAACCAATCATTTTCCTTTCTGCGCTCAGAACATGTTTGAGTAAGTAAAACTCCCATCTGCCTCAAACTGACCACAAATTGGTGAGAGATGGTTGTGTAACAATAAACAACACGTCCATATCTGGTTTCACACACACAGAGTAGTAGTGGAGACAAGAGAATATCCACCAGGATGCTTCTATAATTGTGTGGTAAATATGTTCACACACACAATACTCAAGTAAAAGAGTTTGGTAACCCACATTGCTCAGTCCTTATCTAGGGAGTAGGACAGCATGACAGGCGTGATTCATATTGAGGGCATTAAGTCAAATGCACACTAAATTCTTCCTTTATAAAAGATTAGAGCAAACCCAAATGCAAGAAAATATATAAAGAGGTAATGGTTTTTCAGGGTAATACAATATTATTGTACAAACACACAAATAATTAGTAATTATATATAAATTCAGTCAGTCTTTTGGGCGAAAGGTGTAAATAAAATGCGAGTTATTGTGATTTTGTTCCTTATTTCACATTTAGAGGCTTGAGGGATGTGTCAGCCATGGTTTTCTTTAGTATGCTATGCAATCAGTATGCAATTATCTATGAACTTTGTGGCAGAATATTAATCTTTCTATGAACAAACTATGCATAATGTTGCAAGTACTTAATAATGTTACTGTCTATCTGGCATATAACATTTATTTACCTGCCAAAGCCAATTTTTTACTCTAATTTGGCACTTTGTGAACATTCGTTTTGGACCTTGATGACAATTACAAGACAACATTACGCTAAGCTCTTTGCCTGATAACAGATGTATTTTGGATCTGCTGTAGATGCTGAAATGCAGTGCCGTGGCCACGCATCCTCTCACAGCCTAATTAGTTGACCTGCTGATACCACCCTCGGGCAAACTGCATTAGCGACACAACTCCTCCATGAGACAACACACTCCTCTGATGAAGCAATGTCCACTGACTGACATCAGCAGCGACAACGTTACTAACGAATGAAAGTTTCACAAATGAGGCCAGATTAGGCCCCTCTGCTCAATTAGAGGTGATAATTAGTGGTACAGAAGGAGGCAGGAAAAAGGGTGATCTGCATCTCTAAGTACAGAAGCAAAATGTCCTTAAAACTGTGTTGAGTCAAGAAAAATGAATTCTTATAAAGACAAATAAGGATTGCTGAAATGGGTTTCAAGCTGTTAATTTAAAGATAACTTGGAGGAATATGATTTGGTCTAAAGTCCTAAAGATATTAGCACAGAATTGGTTTGTAAATGCAGTTTCAAAATAATGTTTTATGACTTGGGGTAAAAAGTTAAAGTTTGGACCAATTTGAGAACTTTGTGCAAGTAATTTAAGAGAATTCTTAATGTAAATGATTAATTATATTTATAACAGATAATATTATGATAATATTATTTAATAATAATAACCTAAAAATATTATTAATATTACATTTAAATATTACAAAGGAATGTATATAATCATCTTAAGGGGAAAAAACAACAACAGTGTTGGTGTTATAAAAGTTATAATATGTTATTTCATATAATGGATATAATTTTAGATTTGGAATAAAATGGGAATGATGGAATTTAAGTGATTAATATCAATCTGCTAAGCTGTGAGAACAGCTGAAATTTATTAAACATGCAATTTGGTCTACTCAAAGTTATCTTTAGTGCCATTTAATATTTAGAGTTCCAAATTTTAGTTATTGCAACAAATTATCTTAGTTCAATGAACTAACATTTTCCAATGTAAAGAACTTAAAATATCTTGTTTGTTCAGCAAGACAAAATAACTTTAAGTCATGTATAAATAGAAATTAGGTAAAGAAGTTTAATTTGACCAAAATAATTGTATACTTACTATAAACTAAATCATTAAATTTGCTGTAAAAGCCGTTTGCAGTTGCAGTATGGAAAAAAGATAAAACTGTTTACTTTAATACATTTCTTGGTTTAAAAAATAAGCGTGAGCTGTTTAACGTGTTTGTAAAGAGTTTGATTGAATGCTTTGATTCTGATGCTTATCACTACGAATGTACCAATACTGTTCACTTTTAATTAAAATCCCATAAATGTATATAGTTGGAATGATTTTATCCATTTGTTCAGCGTTGACAGCAGTAATCCACACATGCATTGCATTGTAATGTCATTCTTGAAAAAATTACATTGTTTAAACAGTGAATGATTAATATAAAGAGCTTAAACATGATTTCCATTTCCATTTGACATGACCAGCTTTGTGTTCTCCTTATAAAGGTTTTGGAACATCCTTGTCCCTGTCATGGGTCAATGAGCTTCAATTTCCTCAAGTTCCTCCAGGCAGGTTACTCACGTCCTGGCATCGCCTCCACAATCTTAGTAAGTTTCCAGTGCTTGGCTGAATTAAACCTGAACCTCTGAACCTTTTGATTAGCATCTCTGATCATTAAATGCAAGATTATGACAACCAAGAATTAGAATTTAAGGTAGCAAACTCAAGGCCCTAGAGTGAGATGAGATGAGCCAGAGACATGCATGAGATATTACTCTGTCCTTATCTCAACTATGAAATCGTCCAGATAAAGGTGCTAGGAAGCTCCACAGCAGCAGGACATCTTCTGTTTGTTCTTTTGTGGTGCTTATCATCATTATTTAGGGCTCATAAATATAACACGGTATAAAGATATATATGGAGCTCCTAAAATTTATGGCAGGAGGCAAACATACTTGCCTGTTTCTCACAAAGTAATTGATGCAAACAGCCCTGATGTACTGACACCATTTTGAGAGAATGACTTTTATGATGGAAAATAAAACAGATGTGTCATCATCTCTGCTACTCTGGCTTATTTTTAACATGCAATTGTCTTTTTATTGATATTTTCAGCAGCCTTATTGTAATAGTTCTGAGTTTGAGCCACTGCGTTGACTTGAACCTTGCTAACTTGATCAGTTCTTGCCCAGAATGCCCGGTGGTTTATCTGGAGTCCTCAAATGCCCAGTAAGTTAGACATTCAATATGCTTTGTTGGCTCCTCTGGTTTTTGGCACTCTGATACAACTCATCGGGTGACTGGCTAGCTTACTGTGGCTGAGCTTCCAGCCGAACCAGCAGCAGCAGCAATGATGGGCAATCCACAGACCTTCCACACACTGTTATCTCTCCTGCACAACCAAATGTGTCTGAATATCCATTAAGACCAGACCTCTCCTGACATCTAAGACCTGCCCAGGGCCCTCAGAGGCTTTCATTTCATTGGTTGCATGTGACCAAATCACTCAATCTGTTTCAGTAGTTCATTTCCACTTTGGTCTTAGTTCTTTTGTTTGGTATTGCTAAATGTTCGAAGGTCTTATCTGAAGCAGCATATGAAGATCATTTGCAATGCCATTTTTGTTTGGAATATTTTCCAAAGGGAGGTCAATGGTTTGACAGTTTTAGATGCAGGGCTCCAGACAAAAATAATAATATTAATAATAAAGATGAGGGAGCCACTGGCTCCTTAAATGAAGCATTAAGGAGCCAAATTAAATTTTTAATTGACAAATTACATAATCGCTTGATAAAGATGGTTGTTAAGTGCTTCAGTTCATAATGTAGCACTTTTAACAACACAGGCTGTGAGGGATGTATTAGTAAATAGACTATGATGATTTACATGTGCCTTGTAAACATCAGTCTGATTTGTAAAAAATATTTCTGCCTGAATATAATAAATAAATAAATAAAATGTTACATATAAACATATAAAATGTTACATTAATGATAGTTATCCAAGACAGGCACCAAAAGTATAATTTAAAAAAAATTCTCTTATGGTCCATGTAACCTTACAACTGGTCTTAAAATGGTTGACAATAACCTTATTATTATTATTTTTAAGAATTACATTAATTTATTACAACAAAACTCAAGTGTGAATATGTATATTTAAATACATATTGTGATATAAACAACCAGTCACAAACCTGAAGTTTACATTGCTGTAATGGTTCCAGGTTTATTTCAAATCATACTTTTCTCAAAAATGACTCTCAGTTCAGCGAGGGAGTCAGAAGTGATTGGTTCTCACTAACCCTGCGTCCCAATGTTCATACAATCCATCCAATACATCCTAAATAGTATGTGAGGTAAGAACTAATGTGTCCCAAGCATAGTATGTTGAAAAGAGAATGCCAAAAGACCCTGGATGATCTACTATTTCAGGCTGATTTTTGAAGTGTGGATCCGTGCACACTCTAATGGCTAATATTGCCCACAATCCATTACACAAAGGATTTGGTTCAGAACTACAAACACGAATAAAAAGCATCAAAACAAAATACAAACATAGCAGATGTGCTATGTGCAACCGACAGTTAAGTAGAGAGGTTTAAAATAAGCTATTTGAATATTCTAATAATCAACAATTAACCTGTTAAAATATATATATATATATATATAGGTATATATACATATATATATATTAACTCACAAGCTCTCATTAGCGCTCTGCATAAAGACCCACAGCTGGCAGATCAATGCGCTACTTCTTTTCTCTCCAATACGGTAGGAAGTTAAACTAGATAAAAAAGTTTGTCAAGACAAACTTTAGGTTGGCTTGAAAAAGCCAAGCTAGAAAGTTTGAAGTAGTTTTAGAAGCTTTAAGTTTGAAGGTTTTCAGTTTTAACTAGTTTGAAGTTTAAAGCAGTGTTCCTGTGGTTCAGTGGTAGAGCATTGCGTTAGCAGTGCAAAAGGTCGTAAAAAATGTGTAGGCTAAATGTGCTATAAGTTGCTTTTATTCTGCTAAATGCATAAATTATTAATTTAAAATTATTAAAGTTTAAAGTTTTGACGACAATTCAATTTATCAGATAGATAGATAGATGAAATGTGGAGGATGTTAACTGTGACATGATGATTGACAGGCCAGTTTACAGTGACAGGATGTGCGTAACTACTGTATGTGACAGAAAGTTATTTGTTCTCAATTATATGTGCTTATGAACAAATTATATGAAAGCATACAAAGATTAGTTCAACTGTCAATCCCTGACTGTATGAGACCCTGTGCGCCCCTGGCCTAAGCTCTACTGCAGATCTGAGATGTTATACTGCACAAGCACTTGCTCTGCTGAACCAAGTCATTTTGTGTCAGCAGGAGAGCGATCGAGAGTGTGCTCCCTGGGTGCTGATTTCCACAGCAGTGAATGAACAAATTACTGCTTTCACAACCAAAGCACTGCTCTGTGGTTGCCCCCAGTTCTTCATCATTCACCTACTGGAGGCAGAGTGGATTAATTCTAGGGTGTCTTTTGCCCACTGTTGATGAAATTGAGGCCTCGGATGGGGCAAAAGGACTTCTGTTAGGAGAAATGGGAGCAGATGGTCAGATGCCTGTGATCTGTTCTTTTTTTCCTCTATTTAACTAAAGGGGAAGCAAGCATCACTGACTGCACACAATGAAGAATTTCAGGATTGTTTGCTTCACATGTTCAATTAAATTCTGCAATCTCTGGTTATGTTCACATGGTCAGTGTTTGGGATGGCAACCGTATTTACTAACAGGTGTGACTCTCAAATTCTTTTTCTACAACAGTAGCTCAAATGCAGTCTGTATGAAAGAATAACCAAGTTTGAGGCCAATATTCTTCCATAACTACACATTGTGTAGAATTGTTGAATAATTGTATTTTATTTATTTCATAATAAAAGGTACTGACCCTAAACTTTTTGGGTAGTGTACAGTGTGTTTCAGTGTCTCTGCAAACATTCAGTGTTATAATGTACATATTCCACACTTAAAAACGGTATACTGTAAGATGCAGAGGTGGGTAGTACGAGTTACATTTACTTCGTTACATTTACTTGAGTAATTTTTTGGGGTAACTAATACTTTTTGGAGTATATTTAAAGATGGGTACTTTTACTTGAGTAAATTTTTTGGGAAAAATCTGTACTTAACTTCGTTACTGTGGGCGACACTCCTCTCGTTACTTTATCTTAATGCAATAAATGTTATAAATGCTTCAGTTTATTCCAAACGCGACGTCTACTTTTCTCTGGACAATGAGCGATGCCCATTCGCGAATGATTCATTCTTTTGAGTCAATTCTGTTCAAAGGCTTGATTAAACCAATTGGCAAACGAGTGAATTGGTTCATGAATCAGTTTGAATGATTCGTTCAGTTCCCTGCCGCATGCGCTGAGCGTTTGAAGCGGTTCACTCAGAGTTGTAACGTTTAAGAACAGAAAGAGCGTTGAAGACGTGGCTATGGAACTGCACTGAATTGAAAGCAAATCTGCAAAGGCTATTATTTGCTTGCGATGGAGATCCTTATTAGATGAACACCGCGTGTGCTGTCTACTGTTTAACAGGTAATAACTTGGGCTACATTCGATTACAGTACACGATACCACTGTGACATTAGTTTGTTGTACGTGTGTGGCTTATAACAGAGGGGAGTCAAGTTGAATGCAGCTTCCAAAAGACAAAAAATAGCCGATTAAGATTTTATTAATTTTAATACAATCACACAACACACATTTTTAATACAATCACACCGGTGCGAGTACGTTCAGCAAGTCATATCATCAGCTGCTAAATTCAGATCTGTGATCGCTTGCTGGCGCTGAGCCAGAGATAGATGCGTTTTTACTGCACTGCGCATTATAACCAATCACACAAGATTCTGTTGAGATTTTGAATGCAATGGCCAATCAGAGGCGTCCAGATGAGTCATCGCTAAAATGCCGGTGCTTCCTTCACTCGCTCGCTGACTGGAGACCTTTTTCTGGCGAATTCTCTCATCAGAAACAACAAAGTGCAGATGTGTGTACGAATCTTTAATTAAGATATTGATTTCACAGTGTTAACAGTTTCAGTGATTTTAATGGGAGTTTCTGAGAGTGATTGAACTCTAGACTGTCAGTGAAAATAATCTTTAATAATGTAAATGTTATTTGCTCTCTTTCTGAACAATGAAAGATTAGTAGCAATTTTTATATCACATTAACTTTCAATGTTAAATTCACATTTAATATAAAGTCAGTCGTATTAAAAATATGTTATGGAATGACACCTATGTCTGTTACTTAAGTAAACAGACAGGGTTTTATAATAAATTACATATATTGGAGTAAAGGCTGATGAAATATATACATTTATACACGCACACATACATTACATACATTGTATCTATATATCTAAATAAAAATAGGCTCAGTATATATGACCCAAAGTAACTAGTTACTAACTACTTGAGTAGATTTTTTATCCGATACTCTAGTTAAGTATCCGATAGTAAAGTATCCGATAGTACTTTACTTTTACTTGAGTAAATATTTGTAGAAGTACTTTTACTTGAGTACAGTTTTTGGGTACTCTACCGACCTCTGGTAAGATGTAAATAAACATGAAGTATTTGTAAAGATTTTTAAGCTTCTAAAGCAGTGCATTAGTAAATGCATTTACAGGTCTGTTAAAGATGCTGTCCATGTTTAAGCATATATGTAAGTTTCAGAGTATATAAAAATTTAGAACAGTGCATGTAAAACCTTGAATACAAAAATAAAGTGTTCATAACTGTATTTAGCAAACAGGTCTGACAGTCATATTCAACTACACTGTGGATGTAGCTTCTCTCTGTATCCCTCTCTTTGTATCTCTTTCTCTGCCATCCTTTCTCCCTTTCTCCTCCTTTTTTTTCGCTCTTTTTAAGTCTCCATTCCAGGGAGGCGAAACCATAAATTCTAATTACAACAAAGTTGTAACAAGCCTGATTTCATTGCATGTGTTGTGGTTTCAAGACTCAACCAGATACTTTCCTGTATTGAATTGTCTTGGCACAATCTTTAATTCTCCCTCTTTAAGCATACATGCCACCCAAAATGCCTGGTTTTCAATTACACCATGTACAGTATATCAGCAGTGGCTATTCTCTCTCCATTGTAGTTTCACAACAAGCACTGCTGCTCACGGTGCATAATGGATTCCTAAGGCGATCAGGTTTTCAGCCAAGGCGCCTTGAATAATTAACCGTTCTGGTAGATGAGTCTCCTTGGGTTTCAAGGCTGATTCAGATTACCATGACACATGCACACACACGTTCACTGCTATGCTGTCAACATCAACCCACTCTATCTGCGCCATCGCAACACCTCGATCCTCGCTGGCACACTGCAGCGTGTTACATCTTAACTGGGAAGATGTCTACAACTGGTGTGAAATTTTACACTTCCATATCCAACGAGTGATGATTTTTGTTTTTCCCGACAGAATTTTCTCTACACGACACTCCTTTGTTACCTCACTCCTTAAATTAAACATCTGGGCTCGGATAGAGACTACTGGTGATCATCACAAACAACAAAACAGGGAAATTCTTATGACTATGATGTATATGTTTCATCTGTTCGCTGAGACTCATTTAGACATTCTGTAGATTGTCCAGAAAGCATTAGTCAGGTCTTATTATTACGTTTATTAAAAAAAAAAAAATTTAATTAAAAAAATTATAAATATATTATAATAATTATAAAAAATTATAATATAATTAGACTAACTAACTAAACGCTAATGAAAAAGTTACTTCTGATCATCCTGTAAAATAAATAGCATTTTTTTTAATCATTAAAAAAACAGCATCTAAAAAAGGAAGTCTTTAATGAAAACGTTACAGATTTTACCTTTATCAAATTAGGATTCATCAAATCAAATTTGCACCTTATCATATTTTTGCAGATTGTGTTGCTTGTGAGATACACCACAATACGAGTGTTGATATGTCCTCAGGTCACTTATGGCAAATGACATCATGCAGCTGGCTTGTGGCGCATCTTTTTTTGTTTGTTTTTGTAGCTGGCCACCTGATAGCACTTGGCATGACCTGATGCTACTCATGGCTGTTGGTACATGTTTAATGGGACAGCTTGTTTTCGCCCTATTACATCTATTTGAACAGTGTTCTGACACTCATCAGCGGGAATCTGAACAGCTATCCACACACTTAATTTCTTAAATGCAGAACGGACAGTGAGAACACTTTATATTACAGTGCCCACATTATATACGACAGAAATCACAATTTGCAATTAAAAGGATAAGTTGTCACCATTTATTCGGCCTCATGTTATTCCAAACCTTAATAAATTATTTCTTCTGCTAAACAAAAAATATATTTTATTAAGTTTTATTATGAAAGTTCTTGTGTGTTCCATAATAGAAAGGTCATGCAGGTTTGAAATAACAAGTGGGTGAGTAAACGATGACAGAATATTCATTTTTTGGTCGTCTTTCCTTCTCACATTTATTGTTTGTTAGTATTACATTACCAATCATAAAATTAGGGTTATGCAACTTCACTGAAAACTTGCTCTTAGAAAAGTCTGCTAGCAAGATGTCTGGAAAGACTTCAAGCAGGCAACAAACAGTAAACCAGAGCTTCCTGCCACTTAAATGACCTTCAGATTAGTTTCCTCTAAATGCATCTATGCCTTTAAAAAGTATTAAGAGGTACAACAGAACAGTGTTGTTATCGATAACTAAAACCAAATCAATTAAATATCGTTTTTTGTAATTAAAACTGAAAAATGTATTTCAATAAAATGTCTTATAATTATTTTTTTTTTAAATAAATGGCTAATATTAGAAATGCTTCCTAAAAAACTGAAATTATATGAATTTAGGTGCTAAAATTAATATATACTGTATAGAAATCCTAAATAGAAATATTTAAACACGAATTAATAAAACCACGAAACCACAATAAAATTACTAAAACCTAAACCAAAATGAAGATGAAAACTGGAAATAAAAATTTAAATAAATTTCATAATAGTATATATAATACTAAAATAACACTGGTTCAGAACAGCAGTTTACATTAATAATGGAATGTTTCTGATACTATATTACCACAACTCTTGATCTTTAAACATGTTCTTAATAGTAATAACAGATCCAATCATGGTCCTCATCTTCCAACACTGTCTCCAAACCCTTTCATCTCAACATCTAACATCTTTTTACAAAAAAATCACATCAAAAGATTATAAGATGGGATGATTAATGAGCCAGGTATTCAAATCTAATTTCCAGGTATCAGGAGCCATTAGAAGGACTAAGCTTTAAGGTATGGAAGCATATGGGTAGCAATATTCAATTTGGGATGTAATATGCAAAATGACAATGCAATATGTAAAATGACAATGCATTTCTGTATTTACATTTACATTTTCCAATACATTTGTGCAACGTTTGGTGCAAAATGAAAATGAAAATTAAATTACATAATTTTCATTTGCCATTTCATACACCAGTTTTAATATGTCAAATGAATACTAATTTTAACGCTTTATAAGTTGCAAAATGAAAATGAAAATGTATTACAGAAATGATTAGATTGTTGATTGATTAGATTAGATGTTCAAGCAAAAACTGGGGCAAAATAATCATTTAAATGCTATTTTTCTTAAATGCATTAACACTCACAGTCAAGACACTTACGATTGCATTTTCATTCAATGTCCCGCAATGAATGTAGCAAAATTCAATGTGCACATTGAATGCATTCCGAAAAATGCATTCCGAGCCGATCACGTGTCCGCCCCCTCCCACCATGTCAATCACTGCGTGAACAAGGCAGGGCTTGCAGAAGGTCAAGAGACTCAAATCTCAATTAGAGGATTCAAGTGAGAGAACATGGACAAGACAGTTGGTCCGTGTACGTTTTGATCATTTCGGTTTATGGCTTCAATATTTCATTCGCACTTGTGGGCGGAGCTGAAACGTTGCTTTCATCTGATTGGTCGAAATGCTCCACCTTCAGCTCGGTCTTTTCATTCTTTCAGGCAGAATAAGAGTCAGTGCGAGTGAAGCACTGTAATGTCTGAAACTACACTCACTGTTAATTAGCATAATATTTGAATCAGATGTAGCTGGGCACAAAATTCGTGCTGCTGAGACCTGCAAATTATTTCTAGGTTGTAGTATTGTATGAATATTGTCCCACTGATAAATACAGTGTAAATAGTTCTCTCTCTTTGGATAAAAGTGAAGTGGAAATAAAAATCAATAATAGACTGAACAGTTCTGTGTCTGTAACATTTACCACTCTCATCTTTTAAGTCATAAGGCACTAGGTATGTGTGTGTGACATTAATAAATAATTGTAAAAATTAACATAGTTACATTTCTAAATAAATATAGTAAAATTAGCTCTATGCTGCTCAGTGCTCCTGTAGCCTAGCCCAGAGCGCCCTCTCGCGCCTGTAGATGGTAATGTTTTCTCTTGGTTCTGAATAAGTGCGACTTATAGTCCAGTGCGACTTATACATGTTTTTTTCCTCGTCATGACGTATTTTTGGACTGATGCAACTTATACCGAAAAATACGGGTAACATTATTATTATTATTTATTATGAGAGTAATTGACACAGACTAGAACTTTAATGTTTCACCAAATTCAGCTCAGATCTTCAGACTCGTCTGACTCGTGTTGCTGCCTAACTGGCCAGACTTACCTTCCCCAAAAATCCTATTTAATTTTATTTCATAAATGTAACTATATTTATTTCCACTTCACTGTTATCCAAGGAGACAGAACTATTTGCACTGTTTTTATCAGTGGGACAATATTTATACAATACAGTATATACAACCTAGAAGTAATTTAACGCGGTCTCTTGCAAGTCGCAGCAGCACGAATTATGTGCCCAGCTACATCTGATTCAAATATTATGTTAATTAACAGTGAGTGTAGTTTCAGACATTACAGTGCTCTGATTCTGCCTGATAGAATGAAAAGACCGAGCTGAAGGTGGAGCGATTCGACCAATCAGATGAAAGCAGCGATTCAGCTCCGCCCACAAGTGCAAATGAAATGTTGAAGCCATAAACCGAAATGATCAAAACGTACACGGGCCAACTGTCTTGTCCATGTTCTCTCACTTGAATCCTCTTCTTGAGTATTGAGTCTTTTGACCTTCTGCAAGCCCCGCCTTGTTCACGCAGTGATTGACATGGCGGGAGGGGGCGGACACATGATCGGCTCGGAATGCATTTTCAATGTGCACATTGAATTTTGCTACATTCATTGCGGGATATTGAATGAAAATGCAATCGTAAGTGTCTTGACTGTGAGTGTTAATGCATTTAAGAAAAATAGCATTTAAATGATAATTTTGCCACAGTTTTTGCTTAAACATGTTATACATATCTATATCTGTAATACATTTTCATTTTAATTTTGCTACTTATAAAGCATTAAAATTAGTATTCATTTTACATATTAAAACTGGTGTATGAAATGGCAAATGAAAATTATGTAATTTAATTTTCATTTTCATTTTGCACCAAACGTTGCACAAATGTATTGGAAAATGTAAATGTAAATACAGAAATGCATTGTCATTTTACATATTGCATTGTCATTTTGCATATTACATGCCAAATTGAATATTGCTACCCATATACTTCCATATTAAGGTGATAAGGAACTAGCATTGTTGTGCCAAAAAGCAACGGAGGGTGGAAATTTCAGTTGAACAAATGAAATTATCTCCAGCATGGCATGATAATGAGGACCACGTGTCTCCTTTTGAAAGGAAAACAGTTTGGCTCACTGTTTCAATTTATTTATTCATGTTTTGTTTTCTGCTCCAAGCTCATCACTGACATCAATGATGCAATCTGGTCGGGGAAAGCCTGCCTTGGTAAAAAGCCCCACACACAATGGACTGCACTGCATGAGCGAGAATGAGACATTTGGGCCAGAACTGAATGATGAGATATGGCTCATCCTCATATGCTATATTCGCAAAGTAGCCGAGATAAGCTACTCAAGAGATAACAAAACCAAAACATGACAGAAGGGCACAGATTTGCTACATGATAATTTGTATGACTGTCCCAGGCCACCCAACATGTTCTTAAGCAGAAGTGGATTTTCAGGAAACTGAACTGCATGAGATAATATAGTATGGAAATGAAGCATCATGTCAGTTACTCATACTATAACATATCAAGTCCAGTAATTCAAGCCTGGATAAGAGTTATACTGAAATCTGAATGAACTTGAAAACATTCATTTTGAAACAGCCACGGTGACAACAATGACAACAACAGGAACACAGCCTCCCTCTAACGCAAGCTGGTTTCCTGATGTTCGAGTGTTTCCTGTTGCTCCACGCGAAGATTTCTCAGGGCTCCGGGAGGGAGGGGTTGGGGGAACACAGGCTGTACAAGGTTCATCAAATCAGCCTACTTTAGTCATCAAAGGGGCAAAAAGTGCCACGGCTCAATCAATATGAACCACCAGAGGGGAGAGCCACAAATAACAGTCAGGGATGAGGTGATACGATGGCCTGGGTAATGTGAAATGGAACCTGGGTCTTTGCTAAAGGAACTTGGTAGATAGAGGGGCCAGACTAATGGTGAACAGAATTAGGGTTTTTAAGAGCCTTTGTAAAGTGATGATGACGACCAGTGAGACTGAACGGCTCTGATGACTGATCACTGGGTCATTAAAGACCCTGCTTGTTTTCAAAACGCCAGCTCTAATCGTACAATAATACACACTGCAGACAGCAAGCTGGCTTATTTCTCGATGTGAGAAAAATGTGAACCCAGTGTGACCTTTTTCACCTCAGATACATTAGAATGAAGCAAAGGTTCTAGGTACTCAGTGAATGGTTTAGCTTAAACTTGTTGCTGTTTTACAATACCAGTGAATTATTCATTTAATAAGATAATGATAGTAATAATATATATATATATATATATATATATATATATATATATATATATATACAACCCGAATTCCGGAAAAATTGGGACGTTTTTTAAATTTTAATAAAATGAAAACTAAAAGACTTTCAAATCACATGCGCCAATATTTTATTCACAATAGAACATAGATAACATAGCAAATGTTTAAACTGAGAAAGTTTAAAATTTTATGCACAAAAAGAGCTCATTTCAATTTTGATTTCTGCTACAGGTCTCAAAATAGTTGGGACGGGGCATTTTTACCATGGTGTAGCATCTCCTTTTCTTTTCAAAACAGTTTGAAGACGTCTGGGCATTGAGGCTTTGAGCTGCTGGAGTTTTGCTGTTGGAATTTGGTCCCATTCTTGCCTTATATAGATTTCCAGCTGCTGAAGAGTTCGTGGTCGTCTTTGACGTATTTTTCGTTTAATGATGCGCCAAATGTTCTCTATAGGTGAAAGATCTGGACTGCAGGCAGGCCAGGTTAGCACCCGGACTCTTCTACGACGAAGCCATGCTGTTGTTATAGCTGCAGTATGTGGTTTTGCATTGTCCTGCTGAAATAAACAAGGCCTTCCCTGAAATAGACGTTGTTTGGAGGGAAGCATATGTTGCTCTAAAACCTTTATATACCTTTCAGCATTCACAGAGCCTTCCAAAACATGCAAGCTGCCCATACCGTATGCACTTATGCACCCCCATACCATCAGAGATGCTGGCTTTTGAACTGAACGCTGATAACATGCTGGAAGGTCTCCCTCCTCTTTAGCCCGGAGGACACGGCGTCCGTGATTTCCAACAAGAATGTCAAATTTGGACTCGTCTGACCATAAAACACTATTCCACTTTGAAATAGTCCATTTTAAATGAGCCTTGGCCCACAGGACACGACGGCGCTTCTGGACCATGTTCACATATGGCTTCCTTTTTGCATGATAGAGCTTTAGTTGGCATCTGCTGATGGCACGGCGGATTGTGTTTACCGACAGTGGTTTCTGAAAGTATTCCTGGGCCCATTTAGTAATGTCATTGACACAATCATGCCAATGAGTGATGCAGTGTCGTCTGAGAGCCCGAAGACCACGGGCATCCAATAAAGGTCTCCGGCCTTGTCCCTTACGCACAGAGATTTCTCCAGTTTCTCTGAATCTTTTGATGATGTTATGCACTGTAGATGATGAGATTTGCAAAGCCTTTGCAATTTGACGTTGAGGAACATTGTTTTTAAAGTTTTCCACAATTTTTTTACGCAGTCTTTCACAGATTGGAGAGCCTCTGCCCATCTTTACTTCTGAGAGACTCTGCTTCTCTAAGACAAAGCTTTTTTAGCTAATCATGTTACAGACCTGATATCAATTAACTTAATTAATCACTAGATGTTCTCCCAGCTGAATCTTTTCAAAACTGCTTGCTTTTTTAGCCATTTGTTGCCCCCGTGCCAACTTTTTTGAGACCTGTAGCAGGCATTAAATTTTAAATGAGCTAATTAAGTGGATAAAAGTGTAAAATTTCTCAGTGCAAACATTTGCTACGTTATCTATGTTCTATTGTGAATAAAATATTGGCTCATGTGATTTGAAATTCCTTTAGTTTTCATTTTATTAAAATTTAAAAAACGTCCCAACTTTTCCGGAATTCGGGTTGTATATATATATATATATATATATATATATATAATTTCATGTATCTATATATCTATATATTGTTAATGTTACATTCACATTTTTGGCATATAATATAATTTTATAAACATTTATTGTGTAATATTTATTTTTACATGTATTATTGTTATTATTAGGATTATTATTAGTTTAAATATTTAATATAAACCATGTTTTAAAAATAAATAAATAAAAATAATAATGTTCAAAAATCTAATTTATAATTTATTTAAATGTATTATTTATTTTTATATTATTATTAATATTGGTAGTAGTAGTAATATCGGCTAAATTATTAATTGAAAAAAAAAGAGAAAGTGACAAGTGACAGTGGCTTGAACCTCACTCACACTGGCCAGCAAAGCGGTCCTTTTTGTTTTGCCCTGTAATGAACTCCATGATTCATATTCAAACTGTATGGATCTCTCTTGCTATTTCTTAAAGTCTGTGTTATATCATGACTGCATGTGAAGAGATAAATGTGCAAATAATCTGTTAAAAATTTAATTTTTCTTCTGCTTTAACCTCTTCATGGCAGATACATGAGGCTTGGGTAAAATTACATGGACAATCACAGCCTATCATCTATAATTACCAGCAAGCAAAATATACATTGTCATTCAACGCTTGATTACTCACAGGTTTCCAAATGGAGGACATGTGAATTAGCTAGCAGAGAAATTGCTTTGACGTTTTAGTCCTGCATCACGACAGATTTCTGCACATATCTAGAAATGATTAAACGGGCTTATGGAGCGCTAGCATTAGTTAAGAAAACACAAGGGAGAGGGCCATGGCTTATCGGTGCTATGACCGGCCCTGTTAATTCACTACAAATTAGCCCTGGCGTGTGCAGTTAAATAATCAGACGCTTGTTTGTTTGGTCAGACTGCTGAAGGCCTTTATCTGATGTCTAAGTCTCTGTTGATGCTGAAACTCTTGTCTGAAATTAAACAGCCATTTGCCAGGAAACGCCCTCATGGCTGTTGAAAACTACCAACCCCGACTTGGCACTTATGTGTAAGTGCCATTCAGCATCTGGTGCACGGGCTTAGTTAGGTAACTTGAAACCCTTCAACCCATCAAATTCATCCCCTTGTTTCTAAAGGAGATGGAGCTTTGGCCAGACGTGCACCTGAGAGTAATTTTTCACCCTAGTATAACTGACCTTTTCACTACAAATGGGTTTCTCTGAGTTAGGATATAATGGTGTAATATGTTCTGATCGTTGAGTCATTGGACTCTACGGTGCACGCTAAGGCCAAAAACCACAAGTGCAATATTATGACATAATTCTGAGCAATAACGTTATATTTACATAAATCTAAAATAGGATGAGATCATTATCGCAAATGTAACAGAACAGAAGGGATTTCATTTGCACAGTGCCAGTAGATTTTCATCTGTGCTTCAACGAATGTGTGCCTGAATCTGTTTCGATGAAAACTGTCCCATTTATGACCCACTCAGTTTTATTTTATTGTTCTGGTTTTTTACTTTATGAGGGGAGTGGATCTCATCACAGATGATTTGTCATTGTTTTTTACACTAAGAGGCATAAATCCACATTCATTAGCTTTATAAATCTATTTCTAAAAAACTTTATAAAAGCGTCTATTTCCACAGTTTCACTGATTTATAGGATGTTAAGGCGTGAATACTAAAACTGCAGGCAGATCTATCATTTCTGTGTAAATATACTATTAGCAAAGGGTAACATACAAAGCAAATACAGCGAAAGACGCTTACAAACACTACATTAACAAGATTACTGTATCTCCAAACAAGCTTTACTTTCCACACATTAAGACTCAAAAAATATAATTTCATGTTTTTGTCTTTAAAAAACTACATATGAATATATACCTGTCAATATTCAACATCAATATTTTTTCATTAACTAATTGTCTTCATTTCTTCCTGTCGCTCCCTCCAACCTCTCAAATGTCTATATTACCCAGGATACAGAAACCATTAAAGGGTTAAATGTGCTTGCCAAACTACATTTAATACAATGTTTATCAGTCAGACACAATGCCATTAAATTGTAAATTGAAAGAGTAGTTAATTAAGCTTCTCGGGTTCCCATGGATGGGAATTCACTCACTCAGTATGTGGAGTATTGGCCCACAGACGTAGTTTATTGCTTTTTAGGGCCTAATCTGTCATTATGGCCTGGAAGAACAATGGTGAAACAGAGCTGTGCCACATTAAATGTGTCCCCTGTGTGTTTAAATCCAATAGCTGAACAGCACGACAACTAACCATCAGAGAACACGCCACAGGTCTCCATCACTCCCCGACATTGTTATGACCATGAATGCCCCTCTCACACAATGCCATTATATTGCCGTAAGGAAGAAAGCCTGCGGAAAGAAACAAGAAAAAACATAAGTGAAAAAGCAGTCCACGCTGGTGCTGAACCTCGTGTGAACCCCACACAGCTTCACGGGACACATAAACAACTCAGCTTGCCATCGTGGAGCTTGGGACATGTGGCCAACAAGCTTGTGTAAACAAAGACTTACTGCTCTTGCTTGCTTATTACATCTATCCATTGGTGTTCTCGACTGCTGTTTACATTGTTTCGGTGTTGAAAAAGTTTGGTGACAGCAGACACTTGAAATCAAAATTCACTCATTCAAAGGTTGTGACCCCAGCGTTGGCGGATTTGTGCAATCAACAAATCAGAAAATCTGTCATCGTAGAACAGTGCAAACTGGAGCTGTACACATTGCAAATTCACACAATTTGTTTTAAGCTAGCAACCCCAGAGGAGCAAAGACACTACAGTCACTGAAGCATTCAAGTTGTACAGCTCAGCAAGGGAAACTTGGCAAACACGATGATCCCTGTGAGCCCCACGATGAGCCCTTAGATCCCTGTACTGGATTCTGCTCCTCCTGTTACTCTGTATCCACCAGAATGGCCAACAGCACAAAGCAGGTGGCATTAAGATAACATCTATATATATATATATATATATATATATATATATATATTTTGTATGTATATTATAATTTTAGTTTTATTAATATATAATATATAAGTGCAGATTTGATAAAGTTATTGAATTAATTCAGTTCATTGGCTTTAGAGAGAAGCTAAACTGGATCACAGCTACAGGAGCACCACTGCAGTTAAGAGCTAACTGTGTTTTTGAACATCAAGAAATCAATCTCCAATCTCAGGGTTCCCATTCCACATTTACATTTTTTTCAGAATGATTTATCCTATATATTTCTTATTGTTTAATATATTAAATAGGTTTCAAGTTGTCGCAAAACAACCTTGGCCTGTTGTTTTGCCAAAGGAATAGTCTGGTAAGTAATGCTGCATTCCAGGCAGGTTTTTGAGCCCGTAAGTCACGATTTCAAACCACGACTCACGAGTTTATAGGGTTCCAGGCAAGTCACGCCAAACTTCCTGAGCGCAAGCAATTGTAGCTAGATTATTAATTTTATTGCAATGTTATATTGTCCTAAAATCGTTTTTTTTTATGTTCACCACTTGCGTAAACACTGCATCCATAGGGAATATTATCCGTAGAGGCTGCCATTGTTGTTTGGCAGGCTATGTGACGTCAGAGTTCGTAACTCGGAGTACATCTATCTAGTACGAGTTCACAGGTGGGAAGTCACGGGTTTGACTGCTGTTCCAGTGCAGTTTCACGGGTAGAAGGTTGGAAAAACATGGGTTACGGGTTGCCTGGAACGCGGCATATGATCTAACTGTTTAGCGTGCCACAACACTGAATACATCATCAACAATCATATGTATCTTCCTTGTTTTATTCATTCCTACTTTATGAGGTATGGCAGTTCAGTGAGCTTTAATGGTTACATCAAAATTGCAACATTACTCTATAGCATTACACCTTATTTGAAGAAAGAGAAAGAAAACTGACGCCTTGAATCTGATCTGAAAACACATTGGCTGTATTCAGGGCTTGCTATGGTGTGATGTCCTCATCCAGGCTTGTATCTTTTTGGACTCAGGTGGAAACAGATGTATTATAATTGACTAATCTTAAAATTTCCCTGCAAACGGATACAGCTGCATGCCAGGCTCAGCATGTACATGCACTCTGTCAGCCTGAGTTACGTCCAAAACTTTAAAAGTCTTTTCTATTGTTAAATGAGCACCTGGTTTCCATCCATCTCTCTTCTAGAAGAACTTTCAATGTATGAGAAAAAATGAACGAATAAGTCTTTGCCCATGCTAGAGGCGGTGTGTAAATCAAGGTTACATGTTTTGAGTGACATAATGTATGTTTTACGAATAGTAACCATAAAACAATGTTTATTTCTGAATGATAAAAAGTACTATAATTATTTTTCCTGTTTTCTCTTTAAGATTAATGCAATGTTAAGTGATAACGTTAGATTATCTCTCAACTGAAGTTGATTCCACAGTGAAAGTTATATTATGTACTAACCCTCATGTCAAATGAGAAGTTTGAGATTATGTTTGTGCTGTACTCTTCTCAGTAATGAACATGAATTTGGACCAGGAACTTTCAAGCATCATAAAATAGGTCAACCCCAGGAAGCCATAAGTTCACTTGACAGCTGTCACCATTCACATTCATTGTGTGGAAAAGAGCGGCTTTGACATTCTGCAATTAAAAACTCATGATTCACGGAAGTCACAATTTTTCAAAAGTCAAAAACTATTTAGAGGAAATAAGGTCAAAAGTGTTGTTTTTTTTAGGTGAACTGTACCTCGCTGAATGTGGGTGAAGATAGAAAAACAGGTCAATGTGCGGCATATGGGGTAAATAATTTTTTTTTTATTGAATACAGTAGGAGGCAGCTGACTAGACAGTTTTCTTTTAATTCTCATTTGTTTGTATTAGAAACGTTGCTTTCACTTTCACAGTTGAACTGTGACGAACTTACAATACTGATAAGTTAACCAAACAGTCCGTTGTGATTTCTAATTATGTTTATGGTTTACCAAACATGCTTGAGCATGTTTGTTTCACTCAGCTTTATCAGCATCTACTTCAATGGTTTTTGCAGCCTCATATATACAAAAGGCAGCTTACCCCAGCATGTTTTACAGTTGAAGCAGCATTTGTTCACATTCGAATATCTTGCTTATGGGACCGTGAATCGTTTTATGTCTTTGGCAGCTGTGAGCTGTATTTACGATAAAATAGTGGAAAAATAAACGTCCCACCTCAAAGCTGTCACCACCATCAACAGTCAAAGGCCACAAGACTGGCACTGCAGCGCAGACAGGCACAAGGACAAACAGAGGGAACAACTTTGCAGGTGTCACACGATCACTTCTAATGGCTTTTTTTCCACTTGTTTTTTCCACTAGGTCTGGAAATGAGATATATGCATTCTGTCTTGATATTCATAGAGACAGAAAAGCTCTCAAAAAGAATCTTGTTTGATTTATGCATTACACATGACAAACTAATGGACCGGCAGTTTAGACGCTGTGATGTCCTGGATTCTTTTTCTTCCATTAATGTTTTATTGAAGCTGGTGCTACATGGCAGTAGTGAGAGTAGAAAACAGTGCTGTAATTGTGGTCCATTTAAATAAATAAGCACACAATTTGCATATCATTTAAAATTTTTATGATGCAAAACAAATAATTTTGATCTCTATACCATCTGTTTTGTATCATATTTTATGTGTGGTCTAACATAACGGATACATATTTAGTTAAATATTTTGTACATTTTTAAAAAGTCTAACCATTTGGTTTCAAATCAATCAACAAATTATTAGATACTTTAACAAAATGCAGTTTGTGAGCAATAATGCCACTCTGTACTCTCTTACAGGGTTATTTGTGTACCCGCCCTGTCTGAATGCAGCTCTGGCCTGCACCTGGTCCCCCTCCACTGGCTTGCTAATGCCAGCTTTCCATTGTCTTTCCATTCCATTTGGCCTCTATCTTTCTCCAATGCACCTGCATAGTACAGATGGAAACAAACAGAGGCACTGGTTGGCCTTCTCTTCATAAAACCATTTCGTAAACATCTCTCATCTAGGCACTGTGGCAACAGGAAGATTAATCCATTTGTAAAGAGAAAAGTGTGAAAGACACATACACATACTCATAACGAATGGATTTGACTGAAACACTGAAAAAAATCATCACTTAATCATCAGATTGAGAAATCTAGCCAAGAGATCTATAAACTCTGACTTATGCTCAAATGTATAACATTAATATACCCAAGTGTATCATATCTCCATTGTTTAAAAAATAACTTTTACAGAACAAAAAGTTGGCAACTGTAATTTAAGATATAATTATGTAAAAAAAAATGACAATTTGAAACATATATATACAGAATAACATGTAAATATTATAGTTTAAAACTGTATTTTACAAAACTAATAAACAAAGAAATATATATTCTGTATACATCCATAGAATAGCCTTTTTTGTTTTTTAATTATCGAGGTCATGTGACTACTAACACATACTGACAACCACCATAATAACACCGGTGGTAAAGAAAATCCATATGAAGAATCAAAGTTTATTACAAGTAGTTTTTCCACAAGTTGATGTTAATAATAATATATATACGGGTGCAATAAAAATAAACACCATCATGGTAAAGCACATGGCTCAGAAACAATGCAATAAAAATTAATAATAGACACAAATGACTAATGTACTGATTTAAAAAACAAAACTATTAAGAAACACAATTATTTGTTTCTAACATGTTTCTAACATGTTTTTACTGTAGCATTTTGACAACCTTTCAGAGTTCAAATTACATAAATTTTCACAGTGTAGTGTATTTTAGGCATAGGCATAGTCAGAACGATTTAACAGGTCGCTTCACAAAACAAATTTACACTTCTTCAACTTTATACATTTTACTTCCTCTAACCAACCATATGTATATGTAAATATATTACTTCTAACCATTTTTTTGGCTTCATTAGCAACACGCTACAAAATCAACATTTTTAAATTATATCAATGTTTATTAAGTTCTATATTTACTTTACATTTTTTAATATTAATTTAGCTAAAATATGTTTTGACAAGTACTTTTTGCCCGAGAGTTTTAACTTCAAATTTTCACACATTTTTCTTAAGTACATGCACATAAATATAATTTCCTAGTACCTTTTCACCTCTATCACCTCTGTATATTCTTGACGAAGAACAGCAGCATCTTGAAATGGATCTGTGAAGACCTCAATGAGCGATTCAACACAGGCATGCCTAGAGGTTTCAACTACCAAAAACACAGTAATGCAAACAAAAACATATGAGTATACAGGTCCTTCTCAAAAAATTAGCATATTGTGATAAAGTTCATTATTTTCCATAATGTAATGATAAAAATTAAACTTTCATATATTTTAGATTCATTGCACACCAACTGAAATATTTCAGGTCTTTTATTGTTTTAATACTGATGATTTTGGCATACAGCTCATGAAAACCCCAAATTCCTATCTCAAAAAATTAGCATATTTCATCCGACCAATAAAAGAAAAGTGTTTTTAATACAAAAAAAGGCAATCTTCAAATAATTATGTTCAGTTATGCACTCAATACTTGGTCGGCAATCCTTTTGCAGAAATGACTGCTTCAATGCGGCGTGGCATGGAGGCAATCAGCCTGTGGCACTGCTGAGGTGTTATGGAGGCCCAGGATGCTTCGATAGCGGCCTGAAGCTCATCCAGAGTGTTGGGTCTTGCGTCTCTCAACTTTCTCTTCACAATATCCCACAGATTCTCTATGGGGTTCAGGTCAGGAGAGTTGGCAGGCCAATTGAGCACAGTAATACCATGGTCAGTAAACCATTTACCAGTGGTTTTGGCACTGTTAGCAGGTGCCAGGTCGTGCTGAAAAATGAAATCTTCATCTCCAGAAAGCTTTTCAGCAGATGGAAGCATGAAGTGCTCCAAAATCTCCTGATAGCTAGCTGCATTGACCCTGCCCTTGATAAAACACAGTGGACCAACACCAGCAGCTGACATGGCACCCCAGACCATCACTGACTGTGGGTACTTGACACTGGACTTCAGGCATTTTGGCATTTCCTTCTCCCCAGTCTTCCTCCAGACTCTGACACCTTGATTTCCAAATGACATGCAAAATTTGCTTCCATCCGAAAAAAAGTACTTTGGACCACTGAGCAACAGTCCAGTGCTGCTTCTCTGTAGCCCATTTCCTGCACACGCCTGTGCACGGTGGCTCTGGATGTTTCTACTCCAGACACAGTCCACTGCTTCCGCTGGTCCCCCAAGGTCTGGAATCGGTCCTTCTCCACAATCTTCCTCAGGGTCCGGTCACCTCTTCTCGTTGTGCAGCATTTTTGCCACACTTTTTCCTTCCCACAGACTTCCCACTGAGGTGCCTTGATACAGCACTCTGGGAACAGCCTATTCGTTCAGAAATGTATTTCTGTGTCTTACCCTCTCGCTTGAGGGTGTCAATGATGGCCTTCTGGACAGCAGTCAGGTCGGCAGTCTTACCCATGATTGCAGTTTTGAGTAATGAACCAGGCTGGGAGTTTTTAAAAGCCTCAGGAATCTTTTGCAGGTGTTTAGAGTTAATTAGTTGATTCAGATGATTAGGTTAATAGATCGTTTAGAAAACCTTTTCATGATATGCTAATTTTTTGAGGTTTTCATGAGCTGTATGCCAAAATCATCAGTATTAAAACAATAAAAGACCTGAAATATTTCAGTTGGTGTGCAATGAATCTAAAATATATGAAAGTTTAATTTTCATCATTACATTATGGAAAATAATGAACTTTATCACAATATGCTAATTTTTTGAGAAGGACCTGTATGTAGTTGTATATGAGCCAAGGTATGCAGTCTACATCTGAAGAAGAAGAAAATAAAAAGTGCTCTTTTGACCTAGTGTGCCACTGAACAAGTATGACCATCTCGTTCCTGTCAGCCATGGGGCAGCACTCCGATACAAAGCCTTCTGTAAGTCCCTTTCTTTCTATTACCACATACATGTTTGTGTGAAAGCAGTTCTGAGAAAACAAACTGTGCCATACTGAAACTTTTTCATCATGACAGCAATCCAGATTTGTGGTCAGAAGCATCAGAATTCATAAAGGGAGGAAATCATTTACAGGATGGTCTATTTAATGTCAAACGCATGTTAAATGTGAAATTGTTACAGTCATAACTAATAGTCTTCAGTGCTGTTTAATAAAAAAAACACATTTTAAATATAAATCCCAGGATGATTGTGCACCTGATTGGTTATCACTCTCTGGGCTTTAACTAAACAAAAAAACACCCTCTGCTCACATGACCTCATGTAGACTTGCCATGAGATCTTCACCCAGTAATAATAGATCCAAGCTGAAAAAGCGTTTTGAGTTGATGATTGTATTGTTCTTGACATTGCGCCATTCAGAGGCATGCAGAGAGAGACTGGCCTTACTAATATTAGACAGACCTTCTTTTTCACAACACAAAAAAGTCTCAGTCCTGTCAAAATGTAAAATGTTGTGAATGACATAACTTTCTGATCTGACACCATTTACAGTCTGTTTTTACTATATTTACACAGGTTAATCCTCTGTTCTTGATATGTAAGATGATTTTATCTGTGTTCACTGTGATTCTTACAACACAAAAATAACCAAAAATGTACTTTTTTTTTTTTTTTAATGTACATGCCTCACACAATCCTTCAAAAATCATTGTAATATTAATATTTAAATCAAAAGAAAAAATTCTTAACGCTTAATTTTTGTGGAAGCAGTGATGCTTTAAATGAGCAGCATTCATTTGAAATATAAATCTTTTGTAACAGAATTTTTTTTATTGTCTCTTTTGAAAAATTAAATGCATCTTTGAAGTAAAGTATTAATTTCTTTCACAAAAGAAAAAAAAATGACTGCATCGGTATAACTAAATTCAGCAGGTCCGTGGGTGATAAAATAGAGGCCTTCCTGGTAATTCATGCATCTACGTCTATAATCTTTCTCTACAAGATTCCTAAGAACAGCATCCCGTTCTAGTGTTTCCTTAAAAGAAGTCCAGTGTACTCAGATCTAGACAAGACTGCACATGCAAGAATACAGAAAAGCAGACAAGATCTCATCTACCCTATGATTCATTATAGTCCTCGGGGTGTTTCAGATGCTAACCAAGGAGCCCCCTAATGCCCCTCTGTTGATTATCTGGAATGTACCCTTTAAGCAGTTCTACAAGGTGTTATTCAACTGCAGTGCAATTACAGAACCAGTTGTGAGAGATGTATTATGAGATCGAACCGAAAGCAGGGGAAAAATCAGCCCATCGAGCCCATGGGGTTATAATGTCTGGAATGAAAAAAAAGGAAACTGCTTGCTGATGTCAAAGAAATAAGGAGAGACTATAACTACAGCCAGAAACAAAGCTTGGTTTTGCTTTGTTGACAGGCAAGAGCCCTGATAGGAGGGCATATTCACTCGCTGTCCATTGGCAGTTCCCTGCAGACCCACAGAGCTCCTAAGAAAATAAACTAAGTGGCTTTTGCTTTTGTGTACAGATAAATTTGCAGCACAGACATCATATCACTCTATTGTGCAGACAGACAGATAGCTATGTTTTTCAAAACCTAGTGATGTGCCTAGGACGCAGCATTTTAAGGTATCAGTCTTGGCACAGAAGCTCCTAGAATAACTGGTTTTAACCAATTCTAAGGCATCATGAATAATTTGGGGAGTATTTAATCCCAGGATGTACCACAACAGGTAATAAAAATGTAAAAAAAATCACCAAAGATGGGAGAAATGTATTTTATTAAATACTAAACAGTTCAGTTCAATTAAAAATGTATAATCTGACTAAATTCTTCTGTGGAATTTGATAGAACACCGCAACATATTTTTATGTTAAAGATGCTCTCATTCACTAAAATCTCACTTAAAAAGGTTCTGAAACTGGGTTCTGGGAGACTGCAAGAGAATTTCAAGGGAGTAAAAAAAAAACATTAAAAAATAAAAATGAATAATAAATAAAATTTTATAAAATGAATAGTACATCTAACAGTACAGTGCTTAATATTTTAAATATTTCCCAAATCTTATTTTACACATTTATTAATTTGTACATTATAGATCTTTATACATGGTTGTTATTCATGAAAAACTACCTTTTAAATTTTACAGTGGGGAACATGAGGATGGTCATATTTGAGGGTTCATGGCATTTAAAACAGTGAAACAATGCAATTGAATTACAGCATTAAATGAGGAGTAGACTGTAAAAGCACATCTGGAATATATAATCCATTTTATGTGAAGCAGAGATTGTTTTCATTTTTGTGTTGCGCATATTAGTTATATTTGGTGTAATTGGTGCTAGAGCCTAGAGAGTGTTCAGTATAATATATGTAGTGACTGTTTCTCTCTTTGCCCTGGCCAATATCACTCCCTCCCCCACAAGGGATATCCATGGGAACTGTGCCCCTGTTATCGGACCCCCACAAAACATGGCACTCACAGAAAGGAAATGAGACAGAGGGAACGGCTAGGTTGGGATGGGGGAAGGGGGTAATGACAGGAAAGCAGCCATTGAACCAGCTTAAAGGCTACAGCATCCTCAGAAACTCATTCACAAAGAGCATGGCCGGTTCAACGCCCATCAGTGTGGCTTTGTCAATGAAGAGACACAGCTGATGGGTGGGATGGAGAAGTCCATGAAGAGTCTATTTTCTCCTGGATGGGGGGCGAAACCATGAAAGACCAGCACCAGAGAACCACTGAGACCCCTGTGACTCAAAAGGCAATCTTCTCTTAGAAATCAGTGCTGCATTAGACCCAACTAGACCAAATGCCCTAAATTGCATGAATGATCTAGTTTGGGTCTTCATCTGCAGAAGAGGACCATTTAAGCCTATGTCATTTACTACAACAAAAGTCATCAAACGCATTAAAAAGGAAATTACCTTGTAATTACCCATTGTCATTATGTTCGGTATTTTCTTCATCTGAGAAAGGACAGAACAATAAATGTCCCCACAAACATCAAGCCTAAACAGACATAACAAAGACGGCATGTTACGAGGCTTTGAAGGGAAGGGGTGGAGTCATTCTGGAGAAACACCTGCTGGAAAACAAGACACAATGCAGCAGCATTTACAGGATGAGTGATGACGCTCTGGAATAACTTCCATGTTTGATGCATCTTACGAAACCCAGAGCCATGACATAGATATGCTCTTCCTGATAAAGGAGATAAGATGCAAAAGTTTCAGTCTGACATTTCTACAGTTGCTGTGAAGAAAGATAACAAACATTCTGGTAAAAAAAATACAATTAAATTAATTCCAGACGATACAGATCTTCTGGATATTTCATGTGTCAGTAAGCAGGACTGATAGTAGGACACAAATGAAAATGAAGTCAGAAAACAATTCTTTTCACATTTCAGGTCAGTAGAACATGTTTCGACATGAACACTGTAAACGCTGTCCCATTCATTTCAGCTAACATCCATAGTAATCAATAGCATTTGCATCAAACATTTCCTGTTAGTCATATAGCATTAGTGACAATAAAATGACATCAATTAATAGATCTATACTTTAAGTGATTAAACGAAAGCTTTTCTTTTGGGATTTTACTAGTGAAAAGAATCACTTCAGTGCCACAAAGGGAAGCACCATATTTGATTGCTCACACTGCTGTTGAGTGAGCTGCCAGTCAACCTCTGTGGAGTTTATGTGAGGTCAGAGTATGTTTACATGCACTTTAAAAGTCTGATTTCAGTCTGACTAAAGCAATAATTTGTCTTTTTAAAATGACATGTAAACACTTTAGTCCAACTAGAACATGGTCCAACGTGTAACAATGTTATTTTAGTGATATTTATATACTATAAAAATATTTATTCTTATTTTGAAAGGCCTTTTATCTTTATATTTTGAGATTTCATTCTAATTTTGATTTACTTTCAACATTTTATATATAAAGATTTTATTTTTAGTCATTTTAGTTCAACTTTTTATGTCATTTACTGTTTTAATTTTTTTACTATATATATATATATATATAGTATTTTTAATTGTTTCTGTGAACAATAACAACACTGGCATGTAAACATGTTAATCATTCTATAATTGGCATTGCGGAATGTTGGACTGAGAAAGAAAGAGCTGATGCGCTACACCTTTAATCCTATAAATATTTGATTAGACATCGTCATATGTATGCACAAAAACACTCCACAAAAACACACTATTGCCTGAATGTACATGATGTTATATTATATGTGTATTCCACAGCTGCAAAAAAAAAAAAAAAGTTTGTGAAGCCTTGTTATCATGTTACTCAGATGTGCCACTGTATTTAAGGATTGAAATGTATAAAGCACCTATAAATTGTTATATCTACCCACTTTTCCTCCACTGTGTTCGTATGCAAGATACAAAGTGTTTGTTTCACCCAAAAACCCAATGGCCTTGGAGAGTTGTTCATAAAAACCTTCAAGCATATTTTATGAGCTGTACATGCATGTAGAAAGCAGTGTTTTTGCTGTTGCTCTCCAACCATCATTTAATTTTCCAAATGTTCTGTGTCGCATTAACTAAGAAACAACTCTGCTGGTAAACATCAAGGCAGTTTAGCACATACACTGTACAGTATGTGTGTTTAATGAATTTCTCTCACTCTCTTATATTAGTTCTTCCATTCATACATATCTTTATTTATATATGTACATATAAACAAGGAAACCAGACAATCTCACAATCTGAGAGGGTTTGTTTGTGAATGTGTTTTTGCAGATGTCAGAGTGTGGTGGATCAGAAACTCCATCAGTTAGGTCCACAGACCCACCAATTTGCTGTTCTCTCAGATACCAGGAAGCAACAAAGCTCTTAAGATAAATGTGCATGGCGGCAACAGGAAGAGGAGGAGCTAGAGCTGGCCAATGACAGCCATGCCTCAGGGAGCTGCAACTGACGCAAACCAGGAAGCCACCTGATGTGACTGGGGTCAGATAAACGCAACAGCAGCAGCCGTGGAAGAACAGGTGCTTCCTCCAAGCTTGCTCCCTTCTTCGGCCATGTCAGACTAGACTTTTCCCAGCCTGTGTGTGTGTGTGTGTGTGTGTGTGTGTGTGTGTGTGTGTGTGTGTGTGTGTGTGTGTGTGTGTGTGTGTGTGTGTGTGTGTGTGTATGTGTGTGTGTTTGAGCGGAGCTGTTAAAGGAACAGCATCCTCGGGTGAGGCAAGACGAAGGACAGTGCATGCACACAGGCCAGGACATGCCGCAAAACCCCGGCTGTTTTTGTTTTTGTTCACCCGTTCTGTTTCCATATACATAGTGTAAACACATTTACTTACAGAAAAAGACAAACTCGGTCAGGACTCACCATCAAGGACCCAAGTTCATCTCCTCCTACAGACAATTGGCAGGGGCCCTGCAGCTGTGAACATCACAGATCCTTCAGATCAATCATTCTAATATGTTTATTTAGTAGTGCTCAAAAAACATTTCTTATTAACATCAGTTGTGCTGCTTAATATTTTATAGAAACTATGGAACAATTATAATGTGTTTTTGCTGATTGATTCCTTTCCCAAAATATTTTACTGACTCCAAAGTATATACAAATACGTATATATTCTACATAGATAGACGGGGGCACGGAAAGCTCGGTGTCCATACGTGCTGAATGCATCACAGAATAAAACAATAGGATGAGGAGAGCGGAGGATTTGGGGGGGGGGGCATCTGAGTCATCGCAAGGGGAGGCACGTATGCAGCCTCTCCATGGCTTCATGCACACATTTGGAACTCGTTAAACTCCTGACCTGAGAACAGTGCTACAGCTGAAGACAGACCACCACAGCCGAAACTATCCTCTTAGATGAGTCGGTTTCCTGACCTCACTGAAAAGTCAGAGCTCATGTGCAAGTGAGCGGGAATACCGCATGCCCCTGATGGGAACCGCAGACCCCTCAGGCCCCCACTCTTAATTATTTCTAGAATGCCACAAAAATTTGTACAGATGTGTTTTACCAGAAAAAAGGTCAAACAATATGAAAAGAGGATTTTTACCATGACACCTAATGGATGAGAACCTTGATTAAAAAAGTGATTTTTATAAAAATACAACAAAAGGTACAAACTAAATAAAGTAAATACACACACACACACACACACACACACACATATATATATATATATATATATATATATATATATATATATATATATATATATATATATATATATATATATATATATATATATTAATACACATGGAGAAATCAGATGCACAGATAAAGTTACATCTTTGAAACTTCCCAGGTGACAATATGTATTATTTTAGCTAAACACTGAAAAAGCAAAAAAAAAAAAAAAAAAAGCCTGCCCTCAGGAACAGCCAACCGTTTTCCATGATAAGGATTTTTCTATTGTTTTTGCAACAAGACAGCTTGAGTGGAAAAAAAATATCCAGCAGCCGACCGGCTTAGTTGTTTCACGGTGATATAATGCCCGTTCACTCTTTGTTGCGTGAGTGTCAGTTGGCGGCTGTTGAGGGGGGGCATGAGTAGTGTTGCCTTTGTTTGTTTTCAATGGCTCATAAACAGTCTGCATAAACCGATAGAAAAAGGCCTGCTTCCCTTTTGCTCTCTGTGCGGCTGATTCCTCGTTCACACTCCTCGGGCCCTACGACTATGGGATTGTTTTGAGCTGTCCAGCGAGGAAGGAAGCCAGTGTGAGAAAGTGGCTGTTTTTTTGGAGTGGACAGGATTTGGCCTCATCGCGCGCGGTTCCTCTTTTCACCGGCTAAAACAATGCAGTGGCGTCACACCCCTCAACTGGTGCTCAGCGTTTCACATGGAAAAATGTTCCCAGAATTCCGCTCCCAGGCTCAGAGGTAAGGCTGGGAATGGAGGGAGGGAATAGAGAGCAGAGGAAATAGAGAGCGAGAGAGGGACAGGAACGGAGAAGAAGCAAGATCAGAATTAACCAGTGGTCACATGCTGCGGTGAGTCTGCGTATCTATGGTAACGCTCCTCTCAGCCTGAGCCTGTGGGAAAGGTGCTTGACTTCCAGGAAGGTGGTATGCAGAGCAGCGATTGAACACATCATCATCATCTTTGAGGACCTCCAGTGGCTCATATGCCTTGCTAAATACAAAGGCCCTTCTTACCTCAAAAACATTAAAATTAGTGTTTTCTTTCCATGTGCCATTGGCACACAAATTTAATTTCTAATAGGGGGAAATAAATTTGGACCGAGCATGGCTGAGCATGCCTGGAAGTGCTTAATGAGAAGCAAATGAGGCTGAGTTCGACCTTGAGCTGACATCCCTGCCAAAACTGCACACCACAGACAAGCCTCTCTGTATTTGCACCAGTATGGCAAGGAACTGGGAAATAATGAAATCATACAGCCATCTTCCTGATACTGCTGCAGATTAATAAACAACCAATTCAAATCCTGAATTTGTGAAAAACTGATCAATAATTAAATTTGAATATATCATATTGAAATAAAGAAACTTAATTTAAAAGGTTTTGAATATTGCCATGACAAAGCCTGGTTTGAAAGTTTTTTTTTGGGGGGGGGGGGGGGGGGGGGGGGTTAAAGGAGGTTTAACTCCCGGTTGTGAGTTCGAGTCCCGGGCCGGCAGGAATTGTGGGTGGGGGGAGTGCATGTACAGTTCTCTCTCCACCCTCAATACCACGACTTAGGTGCCCTTGAGCAAGGCATCGAACCCCCAACTGCTCCCCGGGCGCCGCAGCATAAATGGCTGCCCACTGCTCCGGGTGTGTGCTCACAGTGTGTGTGTGTGTGTGTTCACTGCTCTGTGTGTGTGCATTTTGGATGGGTTAAATGCAGAGCACAAATTCTGAGTATGGGTCACCATACTTGGCTGAATGTCACTTCACTTTCACTTTTTAAAATCATAAAATTTGGATGGATGAATGGATGGATGGATGTTGGATTTTACAGTTACTTTCTCACAACCACACAGCAACAGATGCTGGGAAAGACAGCCAGATGAGAGCAAATACATCAGCGCAGAAATGTGTGAAACATGGAGTGGGACCTGTGCCAGCTCACCCATCGTTAACGCACCCCCAAATACACACTCTTTGTATGTTCACATGGGCAGCCAAGAGCACCATGTGTTTTCTGTGTTTGTGAGGTCTCTCATGTGTGGGGGTTATGGAGGGAGTTATCATACTGCATTGCTAACATTAGCTGATACTGGGGTATCTGTAATTCTATTTTAAGATTCACTGCAGCACCACACCGTGAGGATAAAGAACCAAACAGACAAAGATAACACGGTAGGCAGCATTCGATGAGGGTGAGAAACATGGAAGATCACAGCCAGCACTCTGCACAATTCAGAACAGAACTCATGTGAGGGCTCAAAATAATCATAACGCAGATGTTCCTGTACGCAACCTCCTGTGTTAGTAACAGGACCTAATGGTCAAAGCATAAGGATGTGAAGCTTCTCAAAAACATAACATGCAGGAAGCGAAGCGGCACTTGGAGATGGAGGAGGGGTAAAGGAGGTGGAATGAGGCAAAATAGGAGTGAATTAGACTTAGTGTTGGTCTTATTGCTCATATGATTAAAAAAAATAAAAAATAAACAAAGCAACTTTAAATCTGACATATAACATTATTAGTCCTAAATGTATGCATGACTGCTACAAAAATGTTATTGTGATACCAGGCACAGGTGTTGACAGAAGCTGCCTCTGGATAATAAATGAAGGCCGGATTTATCTTCAACTTAATTTGAAAAATGGAAGATAATAAAGACATTTAGACAGCAGAAGCTGAAGCAATGTTGATGTTACATGGCCACTTTGTGAAGACCATAAAAATGTGTTGGACAAAGTAAAGATCAAGTAAAGTTGTAGATTGAGTACACACAGCTGGCAGATGTATAGTATGTGTGGGAGTGTGTGTGCTAGAGCATGCAAGTACCTTCCCATGAAATTATAAATATTTTCAGGGATTCTGACATGCATTCCAAAACAAAAGTGACAAAAGCCCTTTAAAAATAATGATTAAATGCCATGGCCTGTAAGTGTTTTATGGCTCCAGGGGCTCAAATGATGTAGTGATTGATTTGAATCATAAATCTTTATGATTAAACTATTAAATTGGATAAATTGTGTGCCAGCAAAAATAAAACACAACAATATAATTATATATAGCTGATCTGCTAATTTATCAAACCACACACAAAAAAATAAACCAGTGCACAATGGCTCATAGCTTGCGCTCTGTGTTCTTGTTTTGAACTGTTGGGCCAAAAGTGTCTGTTTTGAAAAGGAAATAAAAAATTGCCTCTTTTCCTATAGCAAATAATAAAATACAAATAACTATATAATTGTGCATTGTTAGGAGAGGAAAAATAAATAGACTTATCAACGTAGAAAAACTTATCAACTAATCAAATATAGAGGAGAACATTCCCATATTTAATATTTTGTTGATGATGTCAAGGGCCATGAATTCTCTACAGTATTTTGGCACAAATTCTGCCATTAAACAGATGCCATCATGGAAAGTTTGCTTGACATGCCCTCATCCTCAAAACTACACAAGACAAAAATAAAAATAAAAATCTAGACTACTTTAACTCTAAATACGGGTTCATTTGCAACATGTTTTGTGTCACTGTATTGTCTTTCGAGAGCATGAAACCAATTAAATGACATTTAAAGAACAAAATTATAAGTTGTACTTTTTTCTTCATAAAAGAATATTTATCAATATTTTATAATTTTAACTTTTTAAAATACATTTTTGCTTACAATAAACTTTGGTATTGTGCTGGGTTCTGACTTGATACCTAATGTATAGTGTCTGGGTTGTAGGACACATGTGGCCCTTCAGAATTTTTTTTTTTTGGCCAAAGAGATTTTGAATACAGCTTCCAATGTATGTGCCAAATGAATAGAGCCCAAAACTATCATCCTTCAGTGATTTTTGCACTGAAAAAAAAAAAAAATTAATAACTGTATGAAGCCCCTGGTCGCGAAGAAAAACCAATGGAGAACTACTCCTCTGATGCACACAGTTCTGAAAACTTCTATATGTTTTAAAATCAGGAAAAGCATCAGACAGTGACCCCTAAGAGTAGTTACCTTGAATACGTCCACAGACAATAAAGTGATGTCAAAGATGATCCCTGAGCCAGGAAGGCCACAATAAACAGGATGTTTCTCACCAGCAAGCTGCATACCATATCTGAACGAAATCACAAGCACTTAAACATTCCGAAAGCGAAGCTTTCAAATTTAAATATTTAAATAGCACCGTTGTACACAGGCGATGATGAGAGTACTTGTCATCAGCGGATCCATTGTTTTGATGAAATCGAGTCCGGTTTAGATCATGCGCTTACAGTATAATTGTTTGCTCAATCATTCATTGCTCAAACTCCCAAACTCACTGTAAACAGTCAAATCAGCTGTGTCCAAACACAATGAGTAAGACCTCAGTGATTTCCCAAGAAATTCAATATTTATTCATTCTCAACCCATTCTATAGCCTTATATTTAAACCACATCAAAGCACATTGCACTTAAACTGCCTCTGACCAAATCGCTTACTCTCACTGCTTCCAAGTCAATGTGTACATACATACCCATTTTCACATCACACAGCCACAGTCAGTGCAGACAAACACAATGACACACACAGCTGTCTGGAGGCTGCAGATAAGAGAGGCAAGCTGTGAGGAGATGGAAATGTGAAGGGAACAGTAGGGGGAAGGAGCTGAAGAGGGAGGGCCTGAAGGATGAGAACGATCAGCTGTGAAAAGGCCAGACAGGTCCTCGTAGCATTGTGAACTTCTGTTCGGGGATGACTCTCACATGAAACTATTGTGGCTAATTATATAGCCCCTTCATAAAAGTTCTAATGACTAAGATAGAATGACTCTTTCCTATTGTTTCCACTTCGGTGAGTTGTATATCCTGCCGCAGGCTTCGCAATCCAACTGTAATTTGTGCAATAGATTATTGAGATATACTATGGCCGGCAACAATAGTGCTGATAAACGAAATAATTCCCAGGCAATCCTTGAACGCTGGGACTGGCAAAACATCGGAGGGTCAGTACGGACGGAACACCCCTTTCATTTCCACAGGCCACAATAGGGAAAAAGGCAAGGCCTTCTCAGCATTGTGTTCCCAGTGCGGTTCTCTGGGACATTGCAACCCTAATATGTACACACAGGATGTTGGACGAGTGACAAAAAAGGTAGAGCTGAGAGAGCAGCTCAAGTGATTTTGGGTATTCATTAAGAAGGAATCATGTTCTGGATGTTTGGCACCTGACTATGTAAATCAGGTAATTATGCCATTTCTGATTTTGCAGGTCAGTATTACATTTTATTATTATAAGCCTGAAGCGAACCTGGCATTGTTGGCAACACATGCAACACACTGAGGTACAGAAACACGCTAATGTGATATATTGTATATAAACTGTTGGCTTCAATATTGTACACAATTTTTAATTGGACACAGATTTGACTATCTATTTGAAAGAGAATGTAGTTTACCGCCTGCTTTCCTGTTTACTGTTTTTGATCAAGTAAATGCAGCCTTAGGGAGCATTAGAGATTTTCAAAAACACTTTTCTAAAAAGAAAAACACCTTGCCAACCCCAAACTTTTGGACAGCTGTGTATATGTTCAAAATTGAGTGCAGTTTATTTAGAAAGTACTAAAAAGATTGACTTAATTTTAAAACAATACAGCGCATTTGACATTAACATTTAATGCTTTGTTATGGACTGCAAATATCCAGAGAATAAGATGCCACAGTGTATGACTCAAGGAACATTTACTGGTTGCAACATTCAGCCCCCAGTCCTGAGCCAACATTTGCCCCACTCACGCTGAAGCATATGAATTATATTAATACTACATGTTGAGTTGGTACCTTAAAAATCACTTTATAATAGTCCTAATGTGACTAATAAGGTTGGGTTTTTTTTAGCTTATAGAAAACCACAATTTTAATTATGGAATTTTTAAATGCATTGCTAGTGCATATGATTAACTCATACTACTGATTACATGCACAAAAACCTAAAGTAAACTTAAAACATATGTGATGAATTTAGTAGATTATAAGATATGTATGACAGCTGGCTTGAAAAATTCAAGACTACTTTAGAGGCATTATTTTTCATAACTAAAGTGAAATCTGAGAGCCCAAAGATTGTTTGCTTTTTTTAAAAAAAATTATGAGATTTTAAATCATTTTGAAAGGCATAGAAGATTACACTAACAAAACATCTGCTAAACTGTTGGTTTACTGTCCAAGAATAAATTTATTTGAATTTACTCTTCCACTTCAACACCCGACCAGGCTTCAAACTCAAAAGACCCATGTTCTGGCTGTTTGTACCTCTCCATGAAATGCAACCCATATAAATATTTACATCCTAAACATTTTCCCTGATCTGACAAAGTAACAGACTGTATCTTGGTGGCCTTTCAGATAAGAATGGAGTGTGCCGTTTCTGCAGTCAAGTGCAGATGTACAGAACTTGGGAGATTTATAGTTAATGATAGTCTGCTTTTGTGTTTATCTGCTTGTTTTACGTGTCAACATTTCCTCAGGAGATTTGGAGCTGCTGGAAAAAAAAACATGGATTGCTCAAAAATGTCCTCTGGGCCTGCTTTCTTTTTCATTCAAATTTGGGTCATGACATAAAAACCTCTTAGGAAATCCATAAATAATGTAAACAAAGTAAGATTAATGATCTCTTACAGCTAGAAAAATATGATATGCTCACTCATCATGTGTGGAT
This sequence comes from Carassius carassius, assembly GCF_963082965.1. NCBI lineage: Eukaryota > Metazoa > Chordata > Actinopteri > Cypriniformes > Cyprinidae > Carassius > Carassius carassius. The sequence continues at coordinate 12,864,620 of NC_081772.1, read as the reverse complement.
TTTCAAGTGTGGTTTGGCTGAATTATTTTTCATGTAGTATTCCAGCTGAACCTGAGAGAAGGCTGCAAACTCCGGATGGAGAAAGATGACGGAGGTTGTTGTTTCTCTGTAAACATAGAGGGTTGGCTTGTGGCTTGGAGGTTGGTGAAGCAGCACTGCTTTGTTTTTATATCAACAGAAAGCTTTAGGTTATGATGCTGTCTCTAAACAACCACAGCACTGGCATATGGTGTAATGATCTCAGTTAACTCTTATACATGTCTCTCCTCTTCTACAACTGTTAGTATTACCCGATGACCCTGAACCGAAATAACACTGACCTTGGAAAAGTAATTGCCAGGAGTTGTGGCATCCCAAAAGGACTTCTTGAAAGTATGAAGTTTTGGCTTTCCATTTGGATCTCTGTCAAAAACAATTGCATCAAGGGAATCGGGTTTGTTGAAAAATTTCAGGACTAGGAAATGGTTCTTAAAAGAATAAAACAGTTTCGGTCTTACTGTTAAATTTTGGCATTACACCCCATGTGAACTTGATTCAGTACACTGGCTTAACAAACTAGTCTTGTTTTGCAATACTTTGAGAAAACCAAAAAGTGAATTCTCAGCAAAGATTTGGGAACAAAAGGCTATGGATTTAGTTGCTCTTTTAGTGAAAAACAAAAGCAAAATAACCATACTTTATGTGCTATTTGCCTCAGGCTATATTCTAGTACCACGTTGAGCTTTTCCACTGTAAATTATACCTTTAATGAGTTATTTAGCTAGGTTACTTGTCACTCAAGGAAGCAATTTTAAACTACTCAAAAGTGCAAGAACAGTTAGTCATCGTTGAGCAGCTTTGGTTTGTGTCCTGCCTTAGGAAAGATGCTGACAGGCTCTACATACTTACATGGAATGAGCTGTCAGCTCAGATCCTTATCCATGAAGATAAAGTTAAAATAAAAGACATGTTCAAACATTCATTGTTCATTAAAAGAAATGTTAGCCACAAAGTGAAATATCCAGAGAACATCACTGTTCACATGGAGTTCACTGTTCACCGTCCACACACACTGCTGTATGTACAAAATCCCACAAAAGACTCAGTAATATGTGTCTACATGCTCATGCACTACAAATTATCTTGCACTGTTCCCCAGCCAGCTACTTGACTTACGATGTTTCTCTTTGCACATGTATAGTATTAAGTGAAGCATATTTTTCTTTTTTAGTCTATGTATAGGAAAACTGTCTACCACTTGAGCCACAGGAACACTTTAGTGTCTATACTGAACTACGTCACTGTGGGACATTACACACGCCGAGGTCATGACCCGTCCCAAAGGCCACCACCACTAGTAGTTTTCAGTAACCCGCTAGAGTCTGCATCCTCTAGACTGCTGTGTGTCACTGCCACACTTAAAGCAAAGATTACAGTTTTACCCTTCTCTTGCATTGCCTTTTTAAACATAGTAATGTTTGTTTCCATGTTGTAGTTGTTGTTTTATTAAGCAAGGATGAATTAAATTGATTTAAAAAAAAACATGTAAAGAAACTTTTAAAAAATATTAACATTGTTAATCAAAGAAATGTCTTTTGAGCAGCAAGTCAGCACATTAGAATGATTTCTGAACAATTGTGAAGTAATGGCAAAATTAGACAAAAATAATTACAGACAGAAATAGTTGCATTTTAAAATATACTAAAATAGTTACTTTGAATTATAATAATATTTCACAATACAGTTTCTAGGGTATTTTGATCACATAAATGCAGCCTTGTTAGCATTAGAGATTTCTTTCAAAAACGATGATGATTAATACCAACCTCAAACTTTAAATTGGGAGTGAAAGAGAGCAAACTATTAATATTTCAATGGAGACATTGGTGTCCAAAAGTCTGAGAACACTAAAAAAATGTATACAATTTCATTTGCATTATAAATTATATTATCAGCATAACAATTTGAAAGAAAAGTTAACTGAAAAACTTACTAATTCTCTTAATATTTGGTTTGTCCCCATTTTGCTTTAATGACAAAAGGCTGTGTAAAACCTGCTGATCAAGCTTTCCAGTATGACATGAATAATGTCCGAAATTGACTTATTTGTTTAGTGACGAAAAAATTGTGCAGAACCATAAATATCTCATTTTACATCATTACTTCACACTTTATTTATTCCAGATTTAAGTTTCAATAGCCCAGATTTTCAGTGTGGTCAGACTTTTTGGATCCCATTGTATATTTGAAATCTTAATCACTGAACAAACTTCTTTTTGGAAGCTACCACACTGTTTATAAAAGCCTTGTGAGAGAAGCAGGGCATGTTGCCATTTACTACTGTTTTTATTCATCAGATCGATTCATTGATTTTCAGATGATCACCAATTAGCAGAGACATCCTCAGGATATTCAATATTGGTAAAAGAATGCAATCAGGAAATCTAATGTCGTATCACCTGGAAGCCCCACCATCTCCTCAAACCATTTTTAGTCTGCTTATTTAGTCTGCAACACAGAGTAATTTTAGCATGAAACACTCTGAATAAAACTGTAGAAGTTTAAATCCATCTCCATGTGCTTTTCTGAGCTGTCTGTACAGGTTTAACACACTAACTACCAGCAGCTGTTTCTGAAAGTGGCACTTTGTGGAAGCACTGACACTCTCCCCTCAATTCTTTAATGGACATATCCCCCCCACACCCTACACACTCCCCCTCATTATTAAATAGCTGCATGTGTGTGTCTGCTTCACATACACACACTCACACACAAGCTTCCTAGCAATCAGAGGCTGAGAATAGGAAGAAGGGAGAGGAAACGTCCGTGCATTCACAGTCTGGGAACAAGGGGTGAAGGGGGGAGACAGAAAAAAAGCGGAACCTGGAATTTGCAGAGGAAAAAACAACAGCCTTCCAAAAATACCCCTGACCCATCCCAAAGCAGATAAACAGAAATATTATTCCTTTGTTGCTCTGGCCATCATCATTTTCTGTTGCCCCTTCCTCGCTGGCCAGGAAGCTCAGTGGTAACTGCTCATTAGGAGTCTCATCAGCCTCCTGCTTCATGACGGTCACAGACTGAAATTTGACCCACTTTCAGTGCAATCAGGGATAGTTCTCCCCAAAATAAACCCATCATCATTTATTCACACATGTTGTTCCAAATCCAAAAGAACACAAAGAAACATCATATGAAGAATGTTTGTGGTCACACAATGAAGTCAGTGGCGTCCAAAAACATTGATTTTCATAGAACACTCTTAAAAATAAAGGTTCCAAAAAACAGGTTTCTGTGAACAGTTCTTAATTTCTCAGTTTTGTGGGAAGAGTATTTTAATGTCCTGAAGAGCCTTTTTCAATAGTAAAGAACCTTTTGTCCAATGGTGAGGTTTCATGGATGTTAAAGGTTCTTTGTGGAACCATCAATACCAAAAATAAATAAATAATAATCAATAATAAAATAAAAATAAGAGTTATGCATAAGAAAATGTATTTTAAAAAATTTTGCTCAATACATGTTGCATATTTAAATGTTACAATCAGGAAGTATTCTGTCATCAGTCAGAGATGATGAATGTCAAATATGGCAGTAATATACAGCTATAAGTTATGTGGTTAGTAAACGAATGATTACACTATAAGGGTAAAATTAGAACGTTTTGTATGACAATCCAAAGCTGTCATCATCTAGAGTTGCATCTGGAGTGGCATCAGCCATCATTTTGTCATTTTTGGGTGAACTATACCTTTAAGTTTCTTGTCTGACATGAACAAACTTATATACTTCTTAAATTAATTGCATCATTCCTTTGGGAGTTGTTATTGACTTTTTATTGGTATTGATTAAGTCATAAGGTAGTAATCAATGGGCATCTACTGGCTTCCATGAAGTTGCATCAGCATCTTGTTAGATCGACTACACACTTTACCCAACACTTTACAACTGTGACAGCCTGTGACATAACCCTTGCAATGAGCAATTGTGTGTCAGCACTTTAAGGTCACTTCCTCTGACCCCAGCTTCCTAAGTGATTCAATTTTCTCCTCAATAGTCTGGTTCTGAGTATTATCGGAGAGACAGCATCATTTGAATGGCCATAATTGTGATAAATCTACTCTGGGTTAAAATTAAATTTATATGAAAAATGTGGTACCGTGTTGACTGACATCTATTCTATAATACGCTTTCATAAATATTCATAAATGTCAAACACTACTACACTAGTCAAATAACCTATTCTGTGTCTGCTGGGCTGGATGAAGCTAGTTCTAAAAGATTAAAAAAAAAAATGAGACGATTGCTTCATCCATTAACACGCTCCTTGAATAATGGATGACCCCATGACCTGAAGCGTTACAGATGTGGACCCTGGTGGTTAATTAGGTGAGTGGTTAACAAGATCTCTGGAGAGAACCCTCTGAGAGTTTAAAAGCATATTTTAGTTATGGAGTTGGGCCATCTATCTGACTAATGTGTATACATGCTAGTCAAAGCCGAGATATAAACAAAGAAGTTTTTTTCGTAAAATGAAAGTCAGTGCATTCTAGTGTTGTTTTGGAGCCCATTAACTTATATGTGCATTATATTTTGTGTTGTACAAAGAAAGTCATACAAGTTTACAACAGCATGGTGGTGAGTAAATGATGATAGAATATTAGCTTTTACCCTTTAAAGATAATTATTTTATTTGACTTATGTCAACATGTTTTGTTTTCTTAATATCACTATAAAAACTATTTCTGTAGTATGTTTTACTGGAGTGTGTTTTACAAGAAAACAGTATTTTATTGTTTCATCTTAAAAAAATTTACATTGAATGAAATGTTATCTGCACTTTCTTTGTAATTTTGTGAATTTTACAAGCAATATCTGAGTGACTTTTTTGTTTGTTTAATTTGAAACAAAGTAGGTTTAATACTTTATAAAAACATGCTAGCAATATACTAAAACATGATAACAGCATCCTAAAACCTGCCATTAACATGCTAATGTGTTAGAAACATGCGAACATTGTTTCTATTTATATAACTTTTTTAAACTTCAAGCTTTTAAAACTACTTCAACCTAGTTTTTTTTTCCAACATGCAGCTTTTTAAACCCTTTAACCATTATTAGCCATGGTTTTACTACAAATAAAACCTCCAAAAAACATGGTTACTATAGTTAAACCATGGAACCACAAATGCTACACAAACCATACTTTAATCATGGTATTTGTAGTTAAACTGTGGCTATACAAATGGTAGTTAATATGCCAAAAAAAACATGTTTATTACACTTTTACTATAATAAAACATCTCAGTTTACGGATGTAACCACGGTTCCCTGAGAAGGGGAACGAGATGCTGCTTCCCTTAGAGGGCGCTTTGGGGAATGCTTCTTGCATGATCTGTGTCTGAAGCATGAGTGTAAACATGACAATGAACTTGACATTGGCTGGCGGCAGGCTACGATGGCACAGCTGTTGTGGCCAAAAGTATAAAAGGGCACCTGTGAAATATTTCATCCACTTCTTGTCTGAAGGAGACATGCAGGAATTCCTAAAGCATGGCAAAGGGATGCAACATCTCGTTCCCCTATCCAAGGGAACCATGGTTACATGCATAAGCTGAGACATTCCCTTTCGAATGGGGACTCACGCTGTAACCCCAAAAGGGCGCTATGGGAAACAGTATACTATTCAAAGACTCATAGGAGTCCTTACCCCTGCACCAGCAACACTATCATAGACTGGAGCTTCTCAAGAACAGAGGCCTCAACAGGAGCCTAACTATGTTGTTATTCAGTTAGTTAACTATGTTGTTTTAACACTTAGAGCTAACTGGCCCATGAAGCTCTGCAGAGTGGAGGCCTAAATGCAACACCTCTCAAAATGAGAGGCGACCTAGTAACACTCCATACTAAAGTCACTAGCCAAGGAAGCTCCCAGAGAGCCTAACAACCTAGCATACTAACCTACCACCTAGCCAAGCTCTAGGACCGGAGGCCTTGACATGATGACTCTCTAAAACGGGAAAAGGCCAGCTATGCCCCACACTAAGGACATCCTGTATGGAGGCTCGCTTAGAGCCTACAACTCACAGATGCTGCCCTAATGGAGCCCTGGCAAGTGGAGACCTCAATGACGATAATTATATGCAGCGAGAGGTGCTCTGACAATGCTCGCAATAAATGGCCGAGCTCTAGGAGCAGAGGACACACCATGATGACTCTCTAAAACAAGAATATGAAAAACCACACCACATGCATAAGATAACTGCAAAAAGATGTCCTAGCAATGCTCTGGTGAATGGAGGCCTCAATAAAGATAACTCTCTGTATAGCGTGAGAAGGCCTGATGACACTCACAGTAGCCAAGGAGCCTCACGAAAAGCCTAACAACTCAGGACTTTTCTGTCTCTAATTCCTCAGCATTAGATACATAAAAAACATTAGTGTTATTTGAGTCAACAAGAGAAGCCAAAAAAAGGAAAACTTCCTGTTCGACTCATCCATGCTCTGTCTCCAACCCTACCACAAGGTGCAGGCATTCAACTCTCTTCCCTCAAGAGAGAGTCAAGCCCGGGTAGAACCAATTACTGCAACTGCATCATGAAAAGCACGCATCTAACCTCAAGCATGCTAGTTCAAACAAAAGCTCCTATCACTCTAAAGGAAATTATTAGAGACCAGACTAGAATCACTATAAGTGCCATAAACTCCTTCAAGAGCCGAAGTTCTTTATCTGTCTCTTGTAGTCAATCTCATGAATGCGACATACCCTTAGAGAAGACAGCATTCCACCCAGAAAATGCATCCCACATCCCTTGGGAATAGGGACAGCGCAAATGGAGCTTTCATCGAGAAATCTGCATTGAGCTCCCTCAGGAGCTAAACATGCATGTGCCTTAATCATGTACAAACAAACGTCTCCTGAAGACAAGAAAGAGATTGATGTATTTCACAGGTGCCCTTTTATACTCTCGGCTGCATCAACTGTGATGCCATAGAGAGAAGTCAATGTCACATTAATTGAGGTGATGCTGGAGGCATTCCCCATAGCGCCCTCTAGGGAACAGACCGCGAGTTCCCATTCGAAAGGGAACCATGGATAATTTTTGTAAGGGAGAAAATACTATTTCAGTCTTTTTGCTTATTATTTAATTCAGTTTGTTACTTTGTAATTATTTGTGAAAATCTATAAGCAATATCTGAGGGGAAATTGTTTCGAATTAAATCCTACACCAATTTTATTTTGTATGTATCGCAAAAAGCAGCCATTTTATTGTGTTTTCATTAGTTCTCTCTTTAATCTGATGTGCTGAGGGAGCATTTTGGGAAAAGCATAGCCTACTATAACCTGCACAAAGTAAACATAATACAGGACTGAAAAGGATGTTAAGTTCAAAATAGTGTATTTACTTGTACGAAGCTTAACTGCAGTGTAGATCTCACTTGTTGACTGATTACTGACCACGTCACGCCCACAGATGGCTAGTCATGTACCCCATGCAAAAGATTACCCAAATTCTTTCAGACCTTTTGCCAGTACAACCTTCCACTCCTACCTGGTAACAAAGAAAGTAGACAAAAATATGAGTATCACTCATGATTCCAGTGTTGCCCTCTGAAACCATCTTACCCCTCTTTGACCATTTACCCTCTATCTCATCTTCCAGTTTTGCAGGGTGGGATAGTGCAGAGACAACTGGGATTATCTTAGGCTACAGACGTTAATCCCATTGTAGCAAAGGCTTTGCAGAAACTGTGCCCCCATGTGTTGCTTTTGGCCATGCTCCCAAGTTGCCATATACCTAACCACTGAGATTCTTTTTACTTCACTAACACTAACAACAGTGACAAAGTTTTTAAGGTAAAAAGAGTCACATCACTAGCTGTACCAGGCTTCCACAGTGAACAAGTACACAGAGTAAATAAAACACATGGTTTTCACTTTTGTTTCACAGGCAAAGATCTGGATGATAAGATGTAGTGTGTAGTTGATTAATAGAGTATGTTTTCTGGGAAGATTAGCACATGCTTTAATTCAGTCTCACATCGTGCTCTAAACCCCTTACATGGCTGCAGGTGGTCTCTCTAATCTACGTTCTGAATCTCAACCACATGTCTTCTCTCATAATCGAGTCAGGAAGTGGAACTAGTCTCTTTCTGTCATTAGCCCCATACTAGCTGGATGCATCAGGTTCAGCTGCTGCTCTGGAGGTGAGAGAACACAAATATGAGACTCATTCAACCTCATTGTTTCATTATAATTGTTGCATGGTTAAGCATGTCAGGAGGAGTGACATTTGAATATACACTATTGTTCAAAAGTTTGTGGTCAGTAAGATTTGTTTTCTAAACACATTATACTGTTGTCAAGTAATGATTCATTAAATTGATCATAAGTGTCAGTAAAGACAGTAAAGTAATTTCAATTAAATGCTGTTCTTTTGAACTTTTCCAAAACATTTTTAACAATCTTGCCAACCCCAAACTTTTAAGCAGTAGTATACACTTGAATTATGAAGACATGGAAGTGGAAGTTAACTTAAAAAAATGATGTTTTTTAATGCTATGATGGAGATATACATAATTTACTGATTCAAACACTCACTTTCTGCTAAATAAAACAGCCACTAATGTTGAGTGCACCTGAGAAGTTCCCTTATTCTGCATTTTCATATACAATTTAATATATTTTTATGTACTTTTCAATAGGGTTTCTTACAGAAGGTCCTGAAATGATGGATCGCGACAGCTTGAAATACATTCATGGATCGTGGTTTCAACAGAACAACTGCCAGTAACAGCATTCTTGTGAGGGATGAGAGGAGTGCTGGAACAATGCTGTTGTGTCAACATAATGTGGAAGAGAATGGTAGAAAATTTCCAAAACAGGTTCAGAATGATAGACAAGCTCTTCTCAGTAGGGTGATGGTTGGGTGCTAGTGATTTTGATGAGAAACCTTAATGGCTCGCCAGCATCAAGATGTACGGAGCCTGTCTTATACATCGCTATGCTTGAGTCCATTTTTATATATATTCATTATGTTCACATTTATATCCATAAAAATAGAAGTGTATAGAAGCCAAATATACAACGACACATGAGCAACTCAGATGAATGAACCTTCCTCAGTGGAATATTTAACAATGAGTGCTGTCTTGCTTTAGTCATTTGCTGATTCTTAGCTAAAACAAATAGAGCTCTGAACTATAATCAGTGAAACAGGTGGCTTATATTGCTGATATACAGCCTCTCAGTTCAGCACTACTGAGAGACTGGATATTGATTGACCAAGACAGATTGTGGCTCAGAGATCAAATGTAGCATCGCGGAGTGTGAAACTGCCATGTTTTTAATAGGGGTGTAATCCAAGTGGACCAGGGCCATCTGCCTCCACTTCCAGTGCTGGCAAAAAAAAAAGTGTTGATAAGTCACTCCGACAAAAGAAGCAGGTTTGTTTTATAAATTCTGTATTTACAGTAACTATGCTGAGAACTTATGCATGTGGCGATACAAAGCAGATGTAGCTGTCATAAATAAACCATAATGAACCTTATAATAAGGAAAAACCTTGAGAAAAAAAGTCTGACCTGCTATTGGTAATCTGGCAAATTTAAAAAAGATATAGACGGATAGTATATATATATATATATATAAAATATATAATATATAAAATCTACATCAAATGCTTAAAATGATTATCCTTCCAAAAGCTGGTTCACTTGTTCAGAACAGGCAGATCACCAGAGTGATCTCACAAATCGTCAGATCTCTAATTAAAGCCAAAACAAGAAGACATATATTGTGTATAAACCAGACAAATGTGTAGTGGAGGGAAGTGGTGTAGACACAGGAGGAAAAATGCTCTGTGATCCACTGTTTTGCTCACCGCAGGGGTGATCTGAGGACTGCAGAAAGTCCTCTTGGGACTTTAGTTCGTTCAATTCCACAGTCACAGTTTCTGGATCAGATAATTGAATAAATGAGTTGAAGAGTTCAGTTTTATGGTGTTATCAAATGGCCATCTTTAAAGTAATTACAGTAGGAAGTTTCATTATTCTTACTAACAGCACCATTTATGTATTTTCTTAATTCTACTCATTTAGAAAAAAAAAGATATGTAAAAATTTTAATGTGTTATTTATGAATTATTGGCAATTTTTAAAGATGTAATTATGTGATGAATGCAGATCTTTACTAGATTGTTTCGTAGCGAACATTAAAGGGGTCATTTGATGCTTTTTTTCAAGACCATTATTTTGTGTATTTGGAGTAACACAATATGTTGACATGCTTTAGTGTTCAAAAAACACATTATTTTTCAGATACTGTACATTATTGTAGGTCCTCTATGCCCCGCCTCTCTCAAAATTGTAATTTTCTACAAAGTCTCTCCTTGTGACAAGCGCTCTGATTGGCCATCTGATCCAGTGCATTGTGATTGGCTGAACACAAGCACTCGACGGAAATGTAACGTCCCTGTCATAATCGCGAGCTTCATCTTTCAAAATTAAATGTAAAGACAGTTAATAATTTCCTTAGTTTAACCATCAGTTCAAGCTCGAAAGGGGAACAGAGTGGTGTGACAGACACAGTGATGAAGCTCGTATGTGTTTGCAGTACACAAACCAGGACGGTTAAGACAGCTGACTCCACTGTGTGACCCTGTCTCTCTCTCTCTCTCTCTCTCTCTCTCTCTCTCTCTCTCATATACACACACACGGGCGCATGCACATACACACACATACACGACGCGCAAAACTCTGCATTTGAACAGTCAATAGCAAATACTTAACCTAATATCAAAACATACTTACAGTAACTGATTCAGAAGCGCCAGATTTTCAGAGCAAAGTCAGAATGACCTCCTCTCCTAGGTTCACGAAACGTTCGTCCATAAAATGCGTGGCTGTTCTGTTGTAAGTAATTAAAGATTCCTAAATGCACCTACTTTCGGAAGGCCAAATAAAGTGCTTTTGCTTTTTTTTTCTCCCTGACATTGCTGCTTCAACACTAACTGTAGTAACTGAAACCACACCTTCTTTCTTTGCATGAACATTTGGGCGGCATTACGCAAATATTTCCACATAGTGACGTAGACGTGTGCGGGTGTGTTTGAATGAGCCGTTTTAGGGGGGCATGGCAGAGTCTTAACTTTGATAAGTAATATTTCTTTGGATTTGAGACTTTAGTCTTTGCAACTTTACAGATCTTCTTCATGCACCAAGAGCTTGTACACTCCAAAGAGAAAGGAAAAATGTAAATCGTATCATATAACCCTTTAAAACAACTTGTTATTCGAAGATTGGTTTTATCTCCACTTTGAAAAGAGAGAAAGAATGGTAATTTTCCACATTTAGCACAATGCACTAACATCAGCAGTGTGGATGTATGAAACACATCTATCTATAAATGCTCAGTTGTTGCTTGCACAATGTCTGTTTAATTTGAGACGTATGGCACCAGAGGAGATAAGACAGGCAATGTTTTCCACAGCTATCAAACCAGAAACCGGCTCTTACACAACCTCCTGGGTGCAAAAAAAACGATACCATCAGACTATAAACCCTGTTTAATGATTAGATGAAAAAAGGCTGATTTGGACCATGCTGAGTTTCAGGGGCGCCCCCAAGGGGTGGCCAGGCCACCCCTGCGGCCACCCCTAGGATTATTTGCAGTGGGTCCTATTAATTTAAATGCAGAATGTAAATTCACAATAGTTTAAGAAGTGAAAAAAAGTGCAGCACCTGCTGCAGCCACAGTTTTGCGTCTCTGAGCAACATTAAAGTGTTTCGTTCCTGAATGAATCAACCGTTTAAATGATTCGGTTCAATCGCAATGACTCACTTATTAACAGTGACTCGCTGCCACCTATTGGCGGTTTTAATTTCACATTTAATGGAACCTTTTCATTTTTTAAATAATTTCAAACATCAGTTTTCAATGTTTTATCTTTAAAATATCAAAACATTATTTATTCATTTGTAACTGCAGGTTAAAGTATTCCATGTTCCACGGAGCTGCATTAAACAGTGTGTAAAACATCTAAATGGCACTTCAGATGCAGCTTCTGTTTTATCTGCATTGCAAAGATCAATTTTGTTGATACTGATTGCATTTGCTTGGTAACAGCCCAAATGCAAATATTTGACCTAAAATATGGTGCACACTTTTAGAAACAATGGCGTAAAGGTAAAAAAAAAAAAAAAAAATCAGGTGTCAGCACAATTAAAAATAAGATATCAGCACAATAACACTCAGCAAAATAGTGTAATTATCGTTATATATATAACTTTTTGTCTATATTGCAAACCCTTAATTTTTTTTTTCTTTATTTTAATGTGCCACCCCAAAGATTTACTGTGGCCTCATTTGGCCACCCCTGTTAAAATTTTCTGGGGGCGCCACTGCTGAGTTTGGAATTGCTATTTAACTAGTTGCAAAACAAATGAGTTGATATGCCTTGTGGCATTGTGGACTAATGCACTGCTTTCTCCACTGAAACTCAGTGATTGATTAATCACAATAAGCCAAAACAAACATGTCTCAGCTATGGATAATTTGTTATAAATTGTGCTTTTAACAATTAATTCAGTTCATAAATAAGTATCAATATCAATGCAAAGGGTATGTCTTTCCATCACTTTTTCTCTCCCTTACTCTCACTCTTTCTACATGAATTTTCTTTCATTTTATTGTTTAATTTGTTCTGGCAGGTGTGTAAATATGACTCATAAACCCTATTCAGTACATCTTCATCTTCATAAGAAAAAAGAAGAAGAAGATAAATATGGTGTCTCGGCATATATTCGAAAGCAGACGAGATTTGAATACGATAATAGCAAATCAACAAACACTTGTTTCACATATCAGGGTCTGTGTAAACATCCACTAGAATTTCCATTTTAAAAGAGCATTGATAAATGTTTAATAAAAACACTAACCTGTTAAACGTGAATTGAGGTATATTTATTATTATTTATGATTATGGCTGCCTTTACCACTAACTACCAACTGCCCTATTGACCATAAGCTAATATAAACAGAATCCCATGTGTGTATAACGGTTTATCAATATAATAAACTGATCAAAATTTATACATGTGAGGTAATTACAATTTCTAAATATTATAAATATATTTTCAAAAAAATTATATATATATATATATATATATATATATATATATATATATATATATATATATATATATATATATATAGCAAATGAGCTGATTTATATCCTCCCTCAACTTCAGACCTAATGATCAATGAACCACATCTGGCTGTATGGCTGCTCTATGATTTAAATATATATTGAAATATTGAGCTTGTTTTGAACTGAATCCTATTTTATAAGATGTAACCATAGGCTAATAAGTGATTGATAATGAGATATTCAAGCGGTCATTTAGGCTTACTACTAAATTTGACAGGATAGCCAGAGAAACTATGATGCCTTGTCTTAAGAGCTCAAATGTCACAGCTAACCACAAAGCAATTAAACCCTCTTTCATGCACTTTCGCCACCTGTGCATGCATCAGGCGTTTCCTTCAAATTCTCAAGTTGGCTCGTTCAGAGCGCACTGGCAAATGGAAACACGGCTGAAAATGTCACATTATTGTAATGCAATTAATGCACTGCTTGGATGCGCCGAATCTCTCTCTGTTCACACTATCGATTCTAGCTAGGGTCCAAAATGAACAGGTTCAGTCAGTCAGTCATTCAGTCGATCAGAAGAGAATGCGCGCGCTCAATGTACCACCAGATGGTAAATAGAAAATCCTCAAGCGACATGACAGTACAATAACACAAGCAATCAAAATCAATAACGCCTGTGGACACTGGCAAAATATGGAAACCAAACTAGAAATAGGCGGCTTTCGATTTAAACTTCTCTGTAATTTGCATTGATATTTCTTTTCATAGTTATACAATCCAATGCTTCATGAAAAAAAATGTATGCAAACAACTCTAATTTTCCAATTCATTTTAAATCGCCTAATTAGTTTATTAGCCTATTATAAATTACATATGCAAAGATTGTATATTATGAGTGTTTTAATATATTAAATCACCTTTTATTGAGCTCATACATTGTTGGCTATGTTTGATTTTAAACTAATTTTAAGATTTTAAATATATTTTTTTCGAAATACAAATCATTAATAATACAGGCTTACACCTACATGTCCCAATTATTATCATCACTCATCCAAATTATTATCATCACTAATCCATTAAACCGGAGTGAAACTGGAGTCATTTACATTATGTTTTTTTGTTAAGTGCAAAAGAAGACGATGTGTTTTATGGCGGTTATGACAAAAAAAACTGATTATCATACAGCTGAATTGTTATCTCACCCCATCGCTGGCAGAGGCCCGTGTGAAAGCCACATGAAAGCCCTCGAAACGCGCTTCTAACAAGGGGCACGCGACTCAACAATAATGGCACGCTGTATTTAGGCTGACTGGACAGCGCGTGCAGCACATGTATCAAATTAAATGAAGAAATTTTATTCATTATATATTTCATTAATTAGGGCTTTATTAGGCATCGCTTGGAATGAGTCTTTGATTCTTTTAATAATAATAATAATTATATATATATATATTATTATTATTATTAATATTTCATTTTTTTAAGAAGCTTCTTCACATTCAAATATCACTATAGTGCTTTCTGGGTCACTCTACCGTAGCGTTATCCTATTAGTTAGAGAAGAGGCTCTACGCCGAAACATCAGGTAAGGTATATAACCCTATACTGACCGTGCACGCTTTCGATAGATTTAATTACCCGCGCAATTGACTGGAACGTTTTTTTTTTTTTTGTTTGTTTGTTTTTTTATTATTATAATTTTTTGTATAAGGGAAAATTGCACGCTGTGAAATGATCAGCGTTTAACCGTGCCTGCTTTAAATATGTCAACAGATGCTGGGCTTGTTAATAATCACTCGCGCTCAATTGGTCATCATCCGCGTAGTGGTGGGTATTAAATGTGGATATCATTGTTGTCGAGAGAGGGGGGCTGAGTATATAAAGTGGGCGGCGTTTCGTGATAGTTTATATAATGAGCAGCGCGGACACAAAGCCAGTATAAATACTGCAGTACGTAAGAAACAAGTCTTCATTCACGAATTACACGAGAAGCGCGAGGATACCCAACTGCGCAATGCTGACGCACAAAGTTTAGAACCAAAACAAGACATTACCATTGACAATAAACACATCGGTGTGCCCACTGTGGAATACTAAACATGCTCCGTGGATATCCTAAGACGAAGAGGGGTAAGACTGGATGCTGATTTTCTAGTTTCACCTTCACCTTTTGGATAACCTGGAAATTTGACGTGCTCTTGCACACTGAAGTGCCGTGCAGCGTGGACGCGCAGCGGGATATACCTTTTAACTCTTCGGCATTTGTTTTCATTGCACCCTTTTTCACTGGAATAGGCTCTTTCGGGGAATATAATCGTGGGTGACGCGGCTGCCCAGGAGAATCGAAAAGCATGGCAGCTTGGCTCACCTTTCTCATCGCAATTTTCACGACCGTTTTGACGCAGGTAAACGTCCAAGGTCCTGTGGAAAGACAGCAGAACCCCGTTCCTCTCAATTTCCTCTCCAGTTAAAGGAGCACCTTTGTAGGTAAGCCAGTGTTTGCAGTGCAATGTAGTAATGCGTGTAATTTTTCCCTTCAGATATTTGGATCTGGTGTTTTCGAACTCGACCTTCACGAGTTCAAAAATTTCAACGGCTTGCTCGCAAATGGCAATGCATGCAAGCCTGAATGCAGGACATTCTTCCGAGTTTGCCTAAAAAACTATCAGGTGGTAGTGTCTCCAGGTGATTGTATCTTTGGAAGTGCCATAACGCCCGTGCTGGGGACAGACTCGTTCAGTATCATGGGAGGTGGCTCTTTCAGCACACCGATTCGACTGCCGTTCAACTTTGGGTGGCCGGTAAGCTCGAATGCAACTCCTTTTGATCGTATGTGAGCTGAAAACAGAAGGCGATGTGATTTATTATAGTTTTGGGGTTGCAGCAGCTTGTAATGCGTACAGGTTCAACATGTGTAGACTAAGAGTTTTATTTTATCACTTTTATTACTGTTGTTAATTTTTGCTTTTTAATGCAGTTAGTTTTTATTTATAGGCACATCATTATAGACATCCTTTCATGCTTTAATGATTTGTGGTATCTTGTGTTTTAGTTATTAAAGGCCTAAATCTATTTTTTCTTTCCTCCTAGGGTTCATTTTCATTGATTATTGAGGCCTGGTTCTCCCCTTACGCGGATCTACCTGTAGGTAAGATTCGATTTTATCCACTAGAGGGCGACACTTCGATGTTGTCCATATACTGAATTTCAAGCTTGTATTTTCATTAGAACGTTTTTCAATATATATATTTCGTTTCCAACATTTTATTACACCTTGGCATGATGTATCCAAATCCTAAGACAACGTTTCATTTAAAATTTACAAATTTGTAAACCATTTTCCTATTGCTTCAAACACCTTTGCATTCTCATGCTCAAACACAATTGAACTTCCTTTGGTTTATTTTTGGCGTGGGAAAGCGCAGTGGGCTATGGTGAGAATACACAGTGCTTGCCAAAACCATCCGACTGCATTTTCCTGTATTTTACACCTTTGTCTGTCCCGCCCTTAGAATGGGATAATACCATGGGAATATTTTGCTTAACTCAAAGGAAGCATAAGCACAAGAAACATAAGTTTTACTCCAAATGTGTCAGCTTCCCAGAACTTATAGTTGGTCTGCCTTTTTTATTTTTAAGACA
The DNA here is from genome assembly GCF_963082965.1 of Carassius carassius. NCBI lineage: Eukaryota > Metazoa > Chordata > Actinopteri > Cypriniformes > Cyprinidae > Carassius > Carassius carassius. Next base: position 12,847,845 of record NC_081772.1, on the reverse strand, counting down.
CTATCAAAAAACGTAAAATGAAAAATATCATGCCACACTCTAACCTACTTATTTTATTTAAGCTTTTTAACCTGTGAAAAAAAATAAACAAAATAAAATAATAATTCAGCAATGGCCTAATCACAATTTTCTCCTTTTTTTTCTAGACACATACAACCCTGACTTGCAGATAAGCTTTTTTGCCATCCAAAGAAAGTTGGAAGTAGGGGCTGAATGGTTTCCGGATGTTCAAAGTGGGAAGCAGACGGAGCTAAGTTATTCTTACCGGTTCATCTGCAGTGAAAATTACTACGGCGACAGTTGTTCTAAAAAATGCACGCCCAGGGACGACCGTTTTGGCCACTACAGATGCAACCCAGATGGGCAGTTATCCTGTCTCCCTGGCTGGAAGGGGGAGTACTGTGAAGAACGTAAGCAATCAGAGATCACAATCCACTGGACTCTATTCTTGAAGAGTGAGGCTTTGCTTACTTAGGAGTCTTGCTCGTACCACAAATTTTCAATGGAACAAAACAGAGCATGTATGAGTGATGTTAACAGTGCTGCCAGCAAACCTTAAGTTATTCCATCAGGGATCAAACTTTTAAAATGAATTTGTATAGGAGACTTTAGAAATGGAACAACCATAGATGTTTTGTCACCTTTTTAAACTCACTCACAGGTCATTTGTTATATGCACATTTATAAGTAACTGATAAATAACACTTTTTTGGTCACTGAGACACGATTTTGAAACGTCTTTTCTATTTCTATACAAGTAAAATATAAATGTCCCTTCAGGGTCTTAAAGATTGGATTTTGACTTCCGTTTGGCGTCAATCGTGTCGAGCAGGAGTAACGTTAAATACAAACAGTGTGCCGAGATGGTCACGGGTTTAATGAAAAGCTTATGTTTGCCGATCGTATGACTGTATTCATTTGAGTCTTGTGTGTTTGGCTTTCGGCGTTTTCTTTGTACTGCTGTAGTTTCTCTGAAAATTCACGGTGTTGATCAGGGCGCTTACACAGTTTGTGTATTCTCTAAGCGCGCGTGCTTGGTAATTTAATCCTGCACGAGCGTCATGGCAAGCACGCGCCGGGTTAATCGCGCCATTATTATCCGCCACGCGCCACGAAATTGTAGTCCCCATTGTTGCGCTCCAGCGTAGCAGCTGAAAATCTGGTTCGCACAGACTACAAACAACAATAGGGGCAGCTGTCCGTTACTGGGATAGAGCATCTGCTGTGGTCTAACCAGCAGTTCAGTGCAGGTCGTGTACCCGCTCAAAATCAATGTCATAGACAGCTCAACACAGGCAACAGTAAATTACCCGCATCTAAAGCAAGTTACCTCGCCAGACAGGTTCTGTAAATTGTTTTCAGTGAAAGAGATTTAATTGGATAATAGCCATGCACTATGCTGATAATGAACAAGTGCTAAACTTCAGTTTTTTACCAGAGCAGCTGATAGTAATTTAAAGCTACAATGCAATTATGGATTTTACTCCTATTGTAAAATGGACTAAAATCTCGAAATAGCGGTCTAGTCCAGTTTCTGCCATGTCTGGTTTTCGTTCAGACACAAAGTTTAATATGAAGAATAAGTCCGTCACACTTATTCATTTAAAGGTCAGAACTATATTACAGTAGTTATGCCCAAATCTGGCTAAGCCAAAATTGCTTGTTCAGACCAAATAAGGTGTTCAAACAAACAAAAGCAATGTTTTGTACACTATTTAAAGAATCAATCTCTGAAAGGCTTACTTTTTAATTAATGAATAATAAACTGGTAGAGAAACACATGGGGAAAATGACATGCATCACCTTATATCTGTTAACCCATGATCCTTTGACTAACAAGTGCTTTTACTTTTAATACAGCGATCTGTCTGGAGGGGTGCAGTGAGGCGAATGGCAATTGCTCCAAACCTGGAGAGTGTGTGTAAGTATACAAAGCCTGTGTATGAAGTGTGGAATATTCCTCTTAATCTCTGTCTTTGCATACGTGCATACGTCTATATAGTATTTGTTCTGTTGTAATTTTCTGACCCACATACAGGATGAGGCTTAAAAATGACCTATGTGAATATCTGCTTTAGTGGAGTTTTAAAAACAACCATATATAAAGTGTTTCTTTGGCATATTTGTGTATTGTAGGTGCAGAGAAGGATGGCAGGGTAAGCTTTGCACAGAGTGTAGGAAATATCCAGCTTGTAAACACGGCACCTGTCAGCAACCATGGCAATGCAACTGTAAGGAGGGCTGGGGTGGATTGTTCTGTGACCAAGGTAAGCATAAACTCTTTAAAGTTACAGTAGCTGACTAAATGTCTCACTCTTGTCTTCACTGACCTCAGGGTCATAGTAATAATAGAGCTTACTGCACTTTAGCTCATTGCTAGTTTAAGATTGCATAAGTAGATCTGTGACTGAAACATTGGAGAACTTAAGGTGATTCACACTGATGCTGAAAAATATGACCCTTTCCAGGGCTCACGTTTTGTATTATTTCTTTCAAAATAGATTTGAACTTTTGCACACATCACAAGCCATGTGTGAACGGAGCCACATGTATGAATACAGGTCAGGGCAGTTACACCTGCACTTGTCGGCCTGGTTACACGGGGGTCAATTGCGAGCTTGAGGTGCGAGAATGTGACAGCAGCCCATGCAAGAACGGAGGTCTTTGCTCGGTGAGTAATTATTTCATGAAAAGCCCAAAACCTTCATGTTTTAATAGACACTGAGTGATTTGGACACATCCAAGTTAATGAATTTGATTAAAACCACAAGCATTTAATTAATTTATTATTTTTGTACTTGAATGTGAATTTGGACTGGAGTAAGTACAAACAAATAAATCCTCTTCACAATAGACTTAAAAAAAAGAAATCACTAAAATATGATAGACCTTCTTTGATTTTGAATGCAACTTTATCATCCCTCAATGTCAGAATATTCATTAATAGTGTCTTGGAAAAACTTCAGGTTTAATCGATGGCCATGTTATGACCTTATTAATGGATCCAAGCATTCTTTGAAAAACCTCTTTCTTAACATCTAGAATTACTGTACAAACAAAAAACAATGCAAATGGCTCCATAAATAGCTGTATGAAACATCTGCTTCCTTTCTCACCCTATAGGATCTTGACAAAGGTTACATCTGCACCTGTCTGTCTGGCTTTGAGGGAACTCACTGTGAACACAGTCTGCTCACCTGCACAGACTCCCCGTGCTTTCACGGCGGTAAATGCCACGAGAAAGACAACGGGCGCAGTTACGCATGTGACTGTCCTCGAGGCTACACGGGTCTGAACTGTGAGAGAAGAGTGGACAAATGCACAACTCTGCCATGTGCCAATGGTACGAGAACAGATATTCTCTGCCTCTAACTTTTCAATTCTGAAATTTTGTGGATGCAGAGATCCAGATGTGTGTGTGCATGCATATCTATGTAAAATTAGTCACTGACACCTGTGCCACTGATCCACAGATGGCTTGTGTGTGGTCCTGGGGGGTGTTCGCATGTGCAGCTGTCGAGCGGGCTTCACTGGCCAGCGCTGCGAGATCAACATCAACGACTGCGCAAACAACCCCTGCGCTAACGGCGGCATGTGCTACGACCGCATCAACAACTACGTCTGCTCCTGCTCCCCGGGATACGAAGGACGCAATTGCGACCGTCCCTCAAACGCCTGTTCGTCAAGACCCTGTCTCAACGGCGGATCCTGCGTGGGTATCCCAGGGAACCCCCCAGCCTGCTTCTGCCCCAGTGGCTTCACTGGACCCCACTGTGAATACTACTCAGTCACCCCTCCCGTGACCAAAGAAGAAACTCAAGACCGCTTCCAGTGGGCTGCGGTTTCTCTGGCCGTAGGTTTGGTGGCTCTTGTGGTTCTGCTCTGCATGGTGGTCATTGCCCTGCGCCACATTCACAGGCAGGCATCCGGAGAAAGGACTCGAGGCAAAGCAATGAACAACATGTCAGAATCGCAAAGAGACAACTTAATCCCCACCTCCCAGTTGAAGAACACTAATAAGCAGGTCAGCTTGGAGGTGGAATGCACACCTGACAAATCAAATTACATACACAAGAACTGCCACTTGGACTACAATTCATCGAAAGAGTTCAAGGACATCGTATCCCAAGAGGACAAAAGTCATAAATACGAAAAGTGTTTAGAAGAGAAAATACCATTGAGTAGAATGTACAGGTAAAGAAATGGATTTTACATCACTTTGATAAACAGAGGTGTTTGGATGAATTGTATTTGCTTTATCATGCTGAGGTCATGCTACATTAGAGTGCTGCACATTATATTAACCTTTGCACTTAGCGTTGGCTTGATGACCGTAATACGAACGTCAATACTGGCTAAAAGAAGTTAAACCTCGATATCTGCAACCGCAACTCACATTTACGCACTTAAATGTGGATTTTACACACAGACCCAAAGGCATTGCCAGCAAGAAGCCTTTTTACCCCATTAAAGGTTTTTTATTGATTTGGACCGCACAACAAAGGCGCTTTTTCCTCTTAACTGGGATCAGCCTCTGTAAACAAAGCAAAAGAACAAAACGCTATAAAGCGAAAAAATGAGCGGGATGCTTTCACCCCCATCTCCGCTCAATAAATAGCAGCCCCATGTGCTTTTACTTTGTGTTAACATGAAGCGTGATTTGTGTGTGCAGGGAAAAGCCAGAGTGTAGGATATCAACGATATGTTCCCCAAGGGACTCCGTGTACCAGTCTGTGTTTGTAATAGCAGAGGAGAGGAGTGAATGTGTCATAGCAACTGAGGTAAGCAGGATCACTTCATTTCTTAATGTCTGCATGTTTCAAGCAGGGATCTACCGGCCATGTACACAGTTTTATCATTCTGTCAGTGTCTACTAATCTAACCTACTGAACATAGTACTTAATATAGTACTTAAATTACATATTTAAAATTAAATTCTTCTGTACGTATTGAGAGCAATTAATCAATTCCAAAGCATGATCTAAGGCTCAGTTCTGTTTTTACTCTTCCCACAGGTATAAGTCACAGGCTGATGTCTATGAAGAGAGGAGACAAAAACACAATCAAAGCAGAATCACTTTCTGGATTGTTTACAAAAATACTGGAGGTTTATGTTGACGTCCACTGCTGCACTGAGAAACTTGAGAAACTGGAGAGAGCAGAGTCCTGCTCATCGAATGCAATAGTTTAGTTTTATGTTGAAGAAGTGTTTGTGTACAAAACGTGTACAGTCCTGGATGATTTCTGAACTATTCTGCTACGGTATGTTTTCCCCCCACCCAAAAACTGAAAGGAAAAAGGAACTTATTCGAAAAAAAAGATTATTTTGCGGTAATCATGGACATGTCATCCGCCAAGTAATCAATAGAAGGTGCCAGGGACTTCCAAACCTTCAACCAGCATTGCCAGCTATGCAAGAACGAGGAGGGGAGCACCAATCAGAGCTCAGCTTACCCAAACAAATCAACGATGAGCGCTATGAATGTCTGGAAAGGAAAAAAAAAACTGCTAACATCAATCAAGCAGACTTCGTGCTCTCCTCTTTACAATAAGATTGTAAGCAGCTGAAAATTCACAAAAAAGCCTTAAAATAATTAAATAGAGTGCTATGTTTGTGCCCAGGGTCTTCTTGGATTGTTTTGTGAGAATTTAATCAACATGAGAAAAAAAAAAGTTGAAAAGAAAAATAACTTGCCGAACCGTAACACGCAGAACTGTGCCAGCAAGATCCAAGAGGAAGTTCAGTTGACTTCTTTTATGCAACACGGCCCATGAGTACAAGACAAGAAGTGGACAGAAACAGAAAAACAAAGCGACTGCTCACCACTGACTGCCTACAATTAGTCTTGAGAATACAGAACCAAATGTAATTTTTTAAAAAGTGATTATTTCCAGAGTTAATTTAATAATATCACACTGCTCTTTATACGTTTTATACTATTATTTTGTATATAATGCATATTTATAAGAAAACAAACATCTGAAGAATAAAAAAGTTCATTCAAGATATTTTTTGTTCTTACTGAGAGAGAATTTCTAATTTGTTTGTGTATACATTTATACATTGATATCACAAGGGTTTGCATTTATTCCTTCTTACAAAGGTTACAAATGAACTATTTTCTCTCAACCCCCACCACCACCACACACCACACACACACACACACATTCCCCTTCCCCAGTTGTAGATTGGCTTGAAATTTAAATCCGTTGCCTCGGATACAGGCCCCCTGAGCTGGAAATTTTGAAACAAAGACGGGCGAAGAGCGCAAACCAAAGAGGAGCGGCCCCTCCTCAGAAAACCGAAACAGATGCCCCAGGGTACAACCTTGCCCTTCCATAAAAAAAACTGCAGCATATGCCGCCCCTCACACCGGGCTCATCATGGAGCTGCTCAGCAGAACACACATAAAGAAAATACGCATACTTGTATATAGACACAAACGAGTTCCAGCTCTGAGGGCCTCAGCCTCGCCTTCGGGGCTAAAGGAGACATCTCAAAACCCAACAAAAGAATCAACTGGAGCTGTACACGTGGCCTTGGTGCCCACAGATGGGTTTCAGTGGCATTATGTACTCCACACATGGAATAAATGAGAAAAAAAAGCAAGGTTCAGAATAAAAAAATTATTCCGTGCAGAACAGGCTGTACAGGATCACCTAAAGGGTGCAAAGCTCAGCTAAGGCTTAATCTGCAATTTTAGTAGATGTGCATTAAAAAATAAAATAAAGGCAATTGGACTTTCATTTGATGTTCAGCACCAACATTATTACTTCCCATCAGTTCTTTCCAAATAATTCATCACCCTGGCCAAAGTCAACACTGTGAGACCCCATGCAAGGCACCAGAGGGCCATGCAGGAGATGCATTTTTGAGTTAAACCAAGTACGAAACCACAAATGGTTTTCCAGGAGGTCAAGCTCTGGCTTTTTTCCATTCCACACAGCAACATAATCAACAACCGACAACAAATCTATGCCACGCAAACACACTCCACACACACACATCCTGTTCATCCGTGTCATCTAAGCATCCTTGTCTTTGCTTCTGTGCTTGGGTCAAAAGGACACTTAGGAAGAATAAACATTTCGAAAGGTTCCAAAAGAATTTCCGTCAGCTGCCAGAGCATTAAACACTTGTTATCGCAGCAATTAGTCTTGTGCTAAAGCTTTCGCAATGCAACCTGTTACCCGAACCTCTCCTGCTGCAACTGCAAGTGCGTATGTGTGTGTGTGTGTGTTGCTCTCTGGCCTCTGGGTCTAAATCGCATGGCCAGGCATTCTCATTGTGTTAGAATCACTGCATCCTGTTTGTGACCCAGTGACATCATTTCCTGCTTCCTGTCTGATTAAAAAACGCAGAACATGCCGGCACTGGCCAAACGCTTTTCTCACGCATCTCCTTCTTTCTCCGTTCTCTGTATTTGTATGGATCCCCAAAGTTTCAGGAAACGAGCACATAACAAACAAAAGGGAAGGGGGGCATCATATCAAGACTACTGATTTCTTTTCGAGAGTATTTTGAAAACTGTGCTGTAGAATGTAAAAACATCCTTGATAGAAGGATGCTAAACATTCATTAGATTTTGAAACAGTCAGCCAAAGGAAATAATTTGGGTAAATTCAAACTAACTTTTTCCGAACCTGAAAATGCAAATTAATGCCTTCCTAAAAGAGCGTTCAAAGGCAATACTAAAATGTACAATTTAAAACATGATGTCCAAAATACAACCAACCATCATGAGCCAGAAATCCAGTTAACCCAGAGGCCCTCCGTCTGCAATTTTCCTCCACTAACACTAGATGTCACTAAAATGCCCAAAATTGTAAAAATTGTACAGCAACACAAGGTATAAATTTTCATTAAATAAATAAATAAAACCTTCTTGTCTGTTGCTTATCACACGGTTCTTGAAGTTCACTTTCATAGGATGAATTTTGTGAAATATTAAAATGTTTAACCTTGTAACAAAAAAGGTATGTACAGACAATATTAGGTACAGACTTACATCTATTAATGGGATAGTTCACCAAAACATGTATACACTCTGTCATTATTTGATCCCCTTCATGTCATTTTAAGTCTGACTTTTTCTTCTGAGGAACATAAAGTTCTGTTTTATATTATATATATATATATTTTTTTTTTTTTTCTTTAAATATTTTATTTGTGCTCCTCAAAATAAAGTAATAGTTATAAAGGATTTATTAAGAACTATTTATAACTATTATTTAAAATAATAATAATAAAAAAGATTAAAAAGTGATGATCACAATAAATATAATTATCAAACATTCTCATCTATCAGTGAACCAATGAAAAAAACATTTAGGAAATACATCGACATGTCTGAAACGCTTCCCTGTATTTTATCATGTATGGCAGGAAGAATGTTTAAGTGCACTATATGTGTGCATAGGGCATGGGAATGTACTTTCTCTTAGATTTTCTGGGTTTGTTTATTTTGGATACATATTTCTTGGTCTCCAACCTATGGCACACCCATTCTCTACAGGCCATACTGTACATGTGTTATTATTATTATTATTATTACATTTGACAGTAGTATGTTTCTGAATAGCTGAAACCAGTTCAACTGGCGTTTGGGAGGAACTAGTTACATATAATGGAATTATGTAATTTAATAACAAAATAAATGTAATTGTAATCTGTTACAAATACTGAGAAAAATGTGTAATTAAATTAGTTACTTATGAAAATGTTAATGATTACAAAGGGGGCTGCATCTGAATTCCTCACACACACATAAGAGAGATTTGATTTCTTTCATGAATTGCAGTGACTGCTCTAAAATGAGACACCAATGTCTCACGAGTTTAGTACAGAAAACAGGACACAAGCTTATTTGATAACAATTTTATTTCCTATTTGGGTTTATGTATATGCACTATTTTTTAGTATTCACTTTTTTTCAAAGGCATTGTTAGATTCCAGCATTTCCTGTCATGCAAAGATTTGCTATGCCAAATTTTTATAAAAAATAAAAAAATCTTAAAAAGTGTTAATTGTTAATTCTCTTTCACCTTTATTTAATTCACTAAGATACAAAGATAAATATTCCAATGTTTTCACTGGCCAACTTATTTAGTAAATAAACATTATTTGATGGCTGCAACACACTCCAAAAAAGTTGGGACAGAGGCATGTTTGTAATGTAACCTATTACATTTCCATGTAACCTTCCCAACATTGTCAACCGGTCATCAACATAACGTCAAACTTACATGAGCCAATGTGACTAGCACAAAGATCTGTCATACATTTTTTAAATAATAAGATTTGTAAAATGACATATTAATTATAGTAGAATTAAGATAAAAATTCTATTAATTATGCTAATAAATTCTTTCAGGAATTTGAGCAGCAGCCAATTATTAGAAATTTGTTAGAAGCGGCTAAAAAGAAACAGCAATACATGCTATTCACACGACCCTCTTTCCATTCTGAAATTCATAGGTCAGCGGGGGCCTAGCGTGTCCACACCTAAGGTTACTGCGCTGGAGAAAGTGAACAGGCTGTCCCGTGAAAGGTCTGGTCACTGGAGCTCCCCTGTCTTCCTGAGCTATAGGCAGAGAAAGGCTTGTGCATCATGCAGACTTTTAAGGAGCTTACATGTGCTTGTATCTTATGATGCCAGCTAATACCTCTATTTATAGATAATCTTATCTTAACCAAAGAAGAGCCTAAGCTATACTACAAGGAAAGGGGTGGCTAAATTGGACTAATTTGAACTTTTTATAAGAAAAAATTTGCAGCAAAAACAGCAAATAAAATATTTCCCCTGATCTAATTGTTTTGAAATTCAGTGATTCATTTTCCTGGAAAATATTACAAGCAGTCTTGCAAAAAAGGAAATAACATGGGGTAATAATAAAATATAGCCCATCCTTTCTTTTGAATTAAAAAGATGCTACATCTGCAATCAGAGTGAATATTAAATGTGTCACCAGTAGACTAATGGCTTAGAAACTGGCCTGATAAAAACGTGTCAACCTAAGACGTAAATCCCAAGCAGGGTTGACAAGAGAACTGTGACGCTACTGAGATCACAAGTCTGCCCTGCCTGTATTTCTTAATAGTTTGATGATGCTGTCATGTTGTTATTCTCAGACTGGCCATGTATATATAATGTGCAAAAACATTAATTTAATTTGTCTCTGAATCTTCCAGACAGAAAACAGGTTAGTACATAAATATTTGTTTTGCTAAGAACATGACGCAATTCTAAGGACAAACAACATGCATTTAGAGTACTTTCTGAACTTAAGGTACTGATGACCTTTACTTTATCATAATATGTAACAGGATCGTGAAATGTAATCAAAATAGAGATGAACACATGTGGGTTGAACCTGCCAAGAATGTGGCACTGGATGTCAGGTTTGTAGAAAGATTCGAGATGTATGAAAAATTGTCAAGATGTTACTGTACTGATTCTGAAATGTCAGAAATTTGTCACACTATCATAGATAGAGATTACAGACAAAGGAGATCTAAAATGCAAGCCGATGCAATATCTTAAAAGATCTTTAGGAAGAAACTAATCTGTCTCAGCAGTCATGATAGGATAAAATTTAATAGGGATGTCTGAAGCATGTTACATTTTCTGATGACAAGGAAAAATGCATTTGGGTCATTCCTGGTATGCGGTAACATTTTATAGTGACATGTTTAACTATTAGGAATACATATTGGTCAAGCTCGGGGATTATGGGTAGATTGTTCAGACACTGGCCATGAAAATATTCCACCCTGTTAGGGACATATAGATGGTTATTAATAATGTAAATGTTAAACAATAATGAGCTTTTCATTGATAGTATAAGTCCCTTATTATTTTTTCATTTTCAAAACAATAACAACACAATTATTGATGAATAGAATTCTAATTATAAAGAACAAGTACTTTTTTGTGCCCATTTTTGCCTGTAAGGTAGTAAATAATAACACACAAAAAAAAAACATACTGTATATATGATGTTAGTGGTCCTCACCTCACAAAATAATGCAAAAGTATGACAAAAATGTAACGTTGCTGTCAAATTATTATTTAAAATGACTTAATAATGACTGAATAACAGGGTGAAACAGAGTATAACAGCGTGGAACACCAGTCTAACAGTGGACAAGCTTTCAGTCATTGTCCTGCATGGTTTCCCATCTGTAATGTGTGGAACTGCACCTATATAATATAGTTTCAAAACAATACCAAAATAATAATAATAATAATAAAAAATCCTGATTTCCTTTGGGGGAGGGACACAAAATAGCCTAGCTATGTGGTTCCTTAACAATCAATCATGGTGGCAAAACAATTCTCTATTCAGAAGGCTAGAGATATAATAAAAAATTAGAGAGGGCAGACATAATAAAAATAAAGATGTTATAATTCATTTTGATTAACTAGATTGACAAACAAACACAAAAACCATCACAAGAAGGAACAGTAATGGACAGTGATGCCATTTCTGTGGTTATTATGATGACAATTATGATGGAAAAAATGGATGCTGCGTTAATTGTATTGAATATTTTAATATTTCCCCTCTCATAGTGGGTGTTCTTTTATTTTTTACCTCCAAGCTCGAGTTCTCTATTACCTGGGAGCTTAAGGGTTCTGCACAGTATCTTATAAAATTTGCTATATACACAAAATATTTATTCTATTAGAATTTCCACCCTAACCTAACAGGGTGGAATCTAACAGGGTGGAAAATTTTAAGCTAAATTGGCCATAACTCTTTGAGTGGTCAACATTCAGCTAGTTAACCTTCTACAGATTAAAATAACTTTTATAACTATGTCACATTTGTTTTAAAAAATGTTTGATAGGACAAACATTCTCCATAATATAGCCTAACAGGGTGGAACTTTAAGGGTGGGACAAGCAGGATAACATTTCAAAAACTAAAAACAAAAGTTGGGAGTGAGAGTTGAAGCTTAACTCCTTTTGTACAATTGAATTCCAGTGGGAAAAATAAATGATATCACTTCTTGAAAATGGTCTCAATTAAATTGCAGTCGGTCTTGGAAGGCAAGAAAATATGTACTAACTGGGTGGAAGATGACTTCAGGGACACGGTAAAAAAAAAAAAAAGTAAAATAAATAACTATATTTTCACATGATTTATATGTATGATTAGAGGCAGTTTAGCCTAATCTATAACATAATTAAAACATATTTTGAGTTTCCCCCCCCCCCATCTTTTTGATTTTTCATCATTTCATGGTTTATATTTCTTTTGGAAGTTGATCATGTTGCACTGAGGACATAATAAAACTGAATGCATATATCAATAAAAGGTGTGTAAAATACAAAATAGTATTTATAATGTCTATTATCTCTGTATCTCTTTAAGTGATAAAGAAGACCTAAATATACAATTTAAGCCATTTCTTATAAATATGTGACTTATTTTAGAGAAAATATGAGTAAATAAATCACTGAGGCATAAAAGTCACTTGTATAACAGGAATGACCCATTTAATATTTGACAAAACTACTGCATTTAAAATAAATGTGTTATATTATTTTCTCAGATATTCTGTAATACTATATGAATTATTATATCTTCCAATGAAGACTCCATAAAAAGTCTAATCTGGTACCTTGTTTGTGCATTCAGCAGTGTTTTCGGTGTCAAATAACAGCCTGATGCAACACTAACAGTACGTACTGTTCCAGTATCGCCGCTTGAAACGCTTGTTCAAGTTGCATCAGCCGAACAGACTTTAAGCGACAGATTATCTGACGAATGAGTGTAAGATTATGCTTTGACTGACGTCTGGTCCGCCTATGAAATTAAAGAACATCTCGCGTTTTTTTCTGTTTCGTAAGCCAATCACAGAGATATTCGCTTATAGAGTCAAGGCGAGATTATTTGATTGGATAGAAGATAAAACGCCCCGCCATATCTACGCTGTGATTGGACAGGATTTTGAGCAAAGTCAGATACACCCATAAACGCCGTCGCATATAGTCTGCCAAAGCAGCCCACATTTCATCATCCACCGAGGAGGAGAAGGAGTAGGGTAACCTAGGGTGCTCGCAAGCAACGGTTGAAAGGCTAGTTAAAAGGCTATTTCTTCTGACGCTGAGGTGTCGTGTGTTTGGCTTGGTAGCGGTTTGTTGGTAAACAGTGGGCTGGCCTGTGAGCTAGCAACAGTTTTTGTGTTTTATTCTAGTTGAAAGAGCCGAAGAGGCCAAAATGGAGTTTTAAGGCAATAATGCGGTAACTGCACGGCATAGGCATGCACCAGGCAAAGAAAAGCGATTTGGGTGACTTTACCATCACAACTGCCAAGCAGTTGGGCTCTGATACCGTCCGCGGTATAGCCGTGAGCCAACCGATACCTCTTCTGCTTGATCGGAGGAAGCTAACGCTAGCCAGTTAGCCTGTGGGCCCATTCATTTAGAAAAACAAGCTGCTACATCAAAGTGTACACTACTACCATTTCTATCCTCATACCATCCTGTAAAGATGAAACCTCAAGACATCATCGCTGGAAAATCCAGCCTGTGGATCTTCGGTTACGGTTCGTTGGTGTGGAAACCAGACTTCAAGTACAAGAGGAGCAAGATCGGCTGTATTAAGGGGTACGAGAGACGCTTCTGGCACGGAGATAATTTTCATCGTGGAGATGATGAAATGGTGAGTTACTTCATTTACGCAATTAAAAAAATATATATTTTATATATATATATATATATAAGTTTCTCATTGACCTTTGCGTATTTCAATGACAGCCCGGAAGAGTGGTGACGCTCATCGAGGAGGATGACGTAAGTGCAACGTAATGGATTTTTTTTTTTTCTTCACTCGAGCTTGCATTGTTCCAAACCTGTGTAACTGAGCGCTAAATGATAGCTTCTCAAGTCTCCATTCATTTCCATTGTATAGAAACAAATAGATGCAATGGAAGTAAATTGTGCCTGACATTTTATTTCGGCTGGAAGAATGTCATTTGAGTTTGGCACAACATGAGTGAGCAAAATTTAAAAAAAATTTGGGTGAACTATAGCTTTTAAATACCCCTTCCCCTAACTAGATGTGACTAACCTTGTGTTTTCGTACACAGGCGTGCACCTGGGGTGTTGCCTTCGAAGTGACTGGCTCTCAGGTAGAGGAGTCTCTCAAGTACCTGAATGTGAGGGAGGCCGTAAGAGGTGGCTACCTGACCCAGGTCGTAGAGTTCTACCCGCAGGGTGTAAACCAGTCACCCGTCCAGGCTTTGGTTTACATTGCCACGCCTGACAACCCTATTTACCTGGGGCCTGCCAGCACAGAAGAAATTGCCGCTCAGATCGCCGTGTGCAAGGGGAAGTCGGGCCACAACATCGAGTACCTGCTTCGCCTGGCGGAGTTCATGAGAGTCAGCTGCCCTGATGTGGACGACCCTCATCTGTTTTGCATTGAAAAAGCTGTTCTCGCCATTATTAGACCCATATTGTTAGCAGGCTAGACACCTGTATCTTCTGTAAAACATTAAATAAGTCAACATTTAGCCCAAACACCATTAAGGTCCTAACAAAGTTCATGTTGCCGTCCTTGAGGTGTGTTTGTGATCTTAGTGACTATTAAAATATTTCATTCTCCCTATACCAAGCTATTAAAACCTACTATACTAAAGTTAAGGTACTGCATTAAGGGAAAGTGGTATTTTAGGCTGTCAGTGTTGTCATTCTATAGCATGATATCAGTTACTGTCAGTTTTCAGTTGTCTTGTGCTTTTGACCCAAGTATATGGTGCTGTAGTACAAAGGCATGTTTGTGTGACAATCTATTGCCAAAGTTTGTCCAGTTTTAAAGCGGTTCACTTTTAATTTTTTTGGAATATGTGGGCATGAAACCTCAATACACTTCCATTTTAATTTGCACTGAAGCAGAATACTGTAAAGCCATTACAATTGTTTTCCTTTTGCACATTAAAACCTTTAGAGAACCTGTAACCTGAATGTTGTGTGTTTTGTGTTTAATACGTTAGAAACACATTTGAACTTGTGAAAACAAAATAGCTAAGGTGAAAAGATTTAACTCAAGTAGACTTGCATTTTAAAAACTATATATTTTTTAAAGATTCAGCAGAAATTATACCAGAGTGAAAATTTCAAATCAATGTTTATTTAGTTTTTCTCTTAGTAAAAGGACCATTTACGTTTTTCTCCAGGTATTTACATTGACCTATAAAAATAGACAAGCAATTGCAGGAAAATGGAGAATGATACCCTTTAAGTATTTACATACATTGAACAATTATCATCACTTTTAAAGACAAAATAAACCCAGAGATGGCATTCCTCAAAACCATAGCCATATGTCACAGATACCACAAAATTATGGACTTTTCATGTTATTAAAAAATAAAACCGCTTTGATACAATTTATACCTAGCACAGATCATCATAAATTAAATTACCAGGTTTTAACTTAAGCTATGATACATTTCACATCCAAATATTTTAAGTCACAATCAGCTGTGACGGTTTTTGAGCAGCACTCACTTCCGAAATTTTCCCACTGCATTTACTACAAAAAAAACCTTGATTTATTTTATTCTTCCCAAGAGAAAATATATATTAGTTTTTAAGCCAAAATCTGAATTTGCAGCAAATAAACAAAGGCGGCCATTCATTATTTATATTGAACAAATGTCAACAAGTCTGTCCTACAAAAATAAGAGCAATCTTACAAAAGCAGTCTAGTCTGTTCCTTTGTGTTCAAGGTAAAGACTGTTCCAGAGGGTGTTCAATAACCAACATTCCTCCCCCATTCCCATTTCAATTCATCTCTGCTCATAATGATGCCTAACATTTTATGATCAGAGCCAGAAGATGAGGAAGAATGGCCCTGCTGCCCTTTGCATACTTGGTCATCAGAAAACAAAAAAAAGAGCTCTCACTGGAACAACAAACTCTTTTGTCAACCATTGCAATGGCTATTTTCTGTTCATAAGGAACAATTAAATTTCATATTCTCAATGGAAAAGTGACTTATGGAAGTGTGCTTCCTCGTATACTGCTCAACAGCCCCTGAAATGGATGCTAAATTGGGATGTGCATCAGGTCGGGTTTCCCAGTGACAATAGGGCTTGCGGTCTGATAACGGCTTGACATCATAAGCGTGAGAATCATCAACCTTGGACTGAAAATGTACTGGCCAAGCTACGATCAAAAAGCAAACATTCACATGCTGCTACCGCCCACTGTGGTTGCTGGGTCCTTTGGCTCTCTTAGTGGCGTTGTGTTTGCTTTGTGAACTGCCGTGTGCTAAAGTCTGTGAGTTGGTGGCCATAGCGCTTCCTTTAGCCTGGCGGGAGGAGGTGCCAGCTGGAACAAAGGCAGGTGTGGTTGAAGACCGAATAAGAGCCGGTTGTAAGGAGCCAGCTGCTGGAACACCTGGAAGAGGGTTGATTAACAATAGATGAATAGATGAATGTTATAGACCTATTCACCAAGAGTTCTGTTAGTCAAAGACAAGTCTGTTACCTTTGGACACACTGTAGCCGTATGCGGCATACGCAGCTGCAGACGCCGCTGCCGCCCCTGCCATCGCCCCCGCCATGGCTGCAGCACTGCCCGCGGAGGACTTGCGTCCTCTTCCCTTTCTCACAGAAGACTTCCCAGCTCCTGCAGAGCCTTTGGGTCGTCCTCGACTCCGACTGGACCTTCCCCTGCCTGGACTGGATACATCTTGGGAAGAGACACCTGAGAGAGAGTCATGCATGATGAAATGGGTAACAATCCATCACAGGAATAAATTACATTTTAATATATTAAAATGGAAAACAGTTCTTTTAAATTGTAAAGATATTTCACAATAATACCGTTTGTATTGTATTTTTGATCAAATAAATGTAGCCTTGGTGAGCATAAAAGACTTATTTGTGCTAAACTGTATTCAGGGATTTGAACAGTAAAGCAATAATCCCCAATAAACACATGTATAAGACCAGAGAAGCAAGAAGTTGTAGCAAATGTAGGTGTTTAGGCTGAAAACAAAATATCTTAATGTATGAAATACGTGAAATCTTTCTGTGAGCTACACAAGTCTGAATACAATTAAAAAAGTAACAAGAATTAAACCAAGTACACCCACCATTCATCGTGTCAGACACAGAGCCGCAGATGGACGCGGGAGAGTTGGTGGCACGGGACTGTGGAGCAGAAGACATGGGTTCATCCACAATTACCAACATGTCGCTGCTGCTTTCGTCTGCAGGAATGGAGCTGGGCTGGAGCTCACTGCTCAACGAGATCTGCAGAGACACATAGTTCTAGGGGTGAGACAGGGACAGAGGGACAGCACCACGAAGGAAAGACAGCAGGACCAGAGGAAGAACGGCGTGAGACCAATATGGCAGGTAAATGAGAGGATGTGTGTTGACAGTGGCATAACAGCTCTATAGGAATCATCCATTCTTTGGGAAAGCTCTCACATTATTATTTTGTGGACTCATCAGCTAAAGAAATGTCATTACAGGACCAGCACTGCACAATAACTCTTCCTAAAATCATGACCACTGCAATTCAATAAAACATTATTAGGATCACACAGTTCAATCCAGTACAGGAAGTGCATACATACACTCTTACCTCACTGAAGGGGCTGGGCATGGCCGAGTCCATGTCCACACTGATGAACGAGTCTTCTCCATCTGCTGACAGATTGGAGTTGTCTGCAGACGGGACAAAAGGGATGACCACATTCACACCTTCTTTCTTCCTCTTTGTGTCTGGGTCATCCTCCTTTCTCTTTTTAAAATGAGTGGGATGAAGGGAAAGAGGACAGATAAACAATGATGATTAGGACATTTTCTTGATGTTCACTTACAAAATAATTTGTTAAAATTTGTATATGGATTTCTACATCAGGAACCTTATAGAAAATCTTTACAGCAAAAACAAAACCCAAAAAAAAACCTAGTAATGAATATAAAGCAATGCTATTTTTTTTATAATTTACATGCTTTTATAATATTGACATTTTTGAACAAGGTTTTATTTCTATATTGAAAAAATAATATATATATATATATATATATATATATATAATTATTGTTGAACACCCATGCACAGGAAGTCGATTCTTCACTTACCCTTTCTGCATACTTCTCCCTCTTCCTCTTCCTCTCTTTCACCTTACTGCTCTCCTCCAGCTGCCGTTTCTCTTCCTGCCGTAAACGCACTGCCCGGAAACACACCCAAACCATCCAATCATAGCCAAGCAATTAATTCATTTATTAATCCATTTAGATTCTATTTCTACATATGCATTTATTATCATAAGCGGAGTGGTAACTCACATTTTTTCTCCAGCTCATCATCATCCAGCAGCAAGGTGACCACCTCTTTGGGTTTCAGGGTGTCAGGTTTAAAATTTCCTCCTGATATTACCATCCTCTGAATCTGAAGTGCAGATCCCACAGCCGAAAGTAATTATTGAGAAGGAGAATAAATAAATCAAATCAGTAAGAGCAGAAAGAGGAGAAAATGTGACTCTTGGAAACATATACTGACTATAATGATGTGTTGATACATGACATCCAATATATAATTATATATGCAATTACAGTATAATTATTATTATTATTATTGTACTGTTACAGTATAACTATTACAGTATAAATATTCCTTTAACCCCATTGAGTTTATTATTATTATTTTTTTACTTTTAATGGATGTAAGCTACGAGGAAAAGGGGTAATTTGTCCAACCATTGCAGAATAAGCTGAAATGTGCTACATTTTATTTTAGGGACCTTCTGGCCCAAGAAAGGGATTCGCTACTGTGTACTAACCTCACTCTTTTCTTTGGCTCTCTGTAGGATGCGTTCCTCAATTGTCCCTTTGCAAATAAGCCGATAGACTGTGACCTGCTTGGTTTGTCCTAGTCTGTGGGCTCGATCCATAGCTTGCTGGTCAACTGTGGGGTTCCAGTCACTGTCATAGAAGATAACCTGGAAAAAGAGGAAATGGCTACCTAAGTCACATGAAATGATCTCCTCTTATGAACTCATTCCTATTCATGGCTATTCCACAGATGGCATTTTCAGTTCTTGCACAAATAATTCTCTCTGGCTTAAAATACTGTGTATGTCGCAGACCTCCATAGTCAGTTCACTGTTCATTATTGTACACGACACTGAAAATAATTTTCTGTATCTGGCATAGAAGTTTTTTATTTTATTTTACATGCTAACAAGGTACCTTGCTGATACAGTATTATTATTATTTTTACAGTTGTATATTTATTAAATTATTCAATATTTTGTCATGTCTCATTTATTTTACACAGACTAAAATGCCATCTAATTTTGCCTGATGAAAATGACAATATAGTTGACAAGAGAATTCCATATTAAACCAAATATTCAAACATTTGCTATATTAATTTAAATATTCTTAACATAACACAGTCCTTTATGTTCGATCAAAGAGCTTTAGTTTAATGGTGTTCATTCGGTAAAATAAAATAAAATAAAAGCATTTTTTTCATTAATTCCATTATGGCTGTCAAAGTTAGCATGTTATTTTAATAAATTAATTATGTTTAATGCAATGACTTTCAAAACATTTGAGTTACTTTTACTAATATTTTATACATGCTTTTAAAAAGTAAATATTTTCCAGATAATCTAAAATAATATTCTTTAATTTTAGTAAAGTGACAACATAAAAGCCAGTTAATTAATTTTACACACATATATTTTGTATATATATATCAGAGATATTTGTAATATACATGCAAACGAGATATCCTCAAGCTGAACTGCACATTTTGCTGAACACTTTGCAGTTAGATTTTTTATAATTCATTCTGATCCTAATCTTTGTCTACTAAAAACTGAACATTTGAGAGTTTTCTGTGTAACCGCTTCCAGAGACTGCTGCACAGTAATTTGTTTATTTACTTAATACCTTTCTATTATTGTGGTATCCACCATTTCAGATTGTCCCACCCCTAAACCAAACAAACTGTGGTTGGTCATGTTCCATGCTGACCATTTGGTTGAAGCTTCAAAGTGTCCATGTTAAGGTCAACGAGTTCAGCAGCTATTATTACATGACTGCTAATTGAGTTCATACAGTATTAGAGGCCGTTCTCATGGCCTCTGGTGGGGGGAAGGCGATCTGGTAATCATGATGTGCTGATGGGCTGCGGCCTCACCGTGTCTGCAGCTGTCAGGTTGATCCCAAGCCCTCCGGCTCTGGTACTGAGGAGGAAGACAAAAATATCCGTCCTGCAAAGGGAGGGGAGGCCAGAACACTGAGAGAAAGCAAATAAAGTGGAGGCAGATCGTGCCCAACTGCTCAGGATTTACACAGAGAGACGTTTCAATATACAACATTGTCCTCTAGAAAATAAAAGCCAGAGCCCACTGCACCCACAGAGAGCTGAGCTAATGCAAACCAGACCCCGTGAGGAAGGGTGGGGAAGGAGAAGAAAGCGCAAAGCCCAGGGATGAGGAATTTACGCTTGGTGACATTTTGGAAAAACAAGCCCTAATTAGGTTTAAGAAGATACGGGCACTTATAGACATCTGCGTCCCTTTTTCAATCCTGGCTGTCAGGCCACAGAAAACTAGCTAAAACTCACCGGCTCTGGAAGTCAGCCACCATGTCCCGCCGCTCCGAAATCTTGGATGAACCATCCAGTCTCATGTATGTATGCTTGCGGTACACCATGTACTCCTGTAGGACAGTTAAGAAACATTTCAAGTAACAATATGGAAAATCATGCAGGCAAACACATGAAACTGGTGTCTATTTCACTTTAATCCTCTCATAAAATCTGCAGGGCTGGTTTTCAATAAAGTCCCCCTGAACACACCGCCAGAGATCCTCATTAGCATTGCAGATTCTTCTCAGAGATGACTTCTCACTCTCCTACGCCACCCAGAGTGAAGTCTCGACTCCACTGGATGGCCTCCCAAAAGCACATCTGGACCTTATGAAGTCTCTCTGACATTGAATGTCTTTGATTAGTACTTATTTCCAGCCTGAAGTAACATTAGATCACAAATCTCAAGCTTCTCTGCAGCTGTAAGAACCAAAAACTGGACCATCTTAAACTGAATTACACCGCTGAGAATATAACTCCAACATAACATGATTTAGCCTGAGACTTAAGAATAAAGCCTGGAAAATGCTTGAATAGACCTCAAGTGGGAGTTAAGCTATTGAACACATAATAAATAATAAAAATAAAAAAACTTGACCAAAACACTCAAGGGATCTGTTTGGAGAGACACAATATTAAAGGAGACAAGACTTGACAATCTTCGGCTTCTGCACAGAGAATACACTGATGCAGAGCAGGAGTTCTCAAACTGGGCTCCAGAGACCTACGAGGGGCTCTAGGGTGTCCACAGAAAACACTGTTTAATGTTTTTAAAACATTTCAATGATTTAACATTTTTAACAGTAAAAAAATAATAATAAAGGTAAATATTTTCTGGATTTTATTATTATATTTAATTCCAGTGGCACTTATTTAATTTTGCATACATATACTTTGTAACTTGTTTTTATAAAATTTGTTATATTATATAGGTCTTTATAAATACAAATATATAGCTTCCTTTATATTTTAGAAGTTTGTTATACACATTATGAAACTAGAATGGTTATATATATTATGACATATTTCTATTCAAAGCGCAGGACATTGTAAATAATATATTCTTCATCACAAACTAGAGGGGTTGATAAGACAAATATGTGATGCCAGCTGAAAAGGAAAGTCATTTCAGAGGCGGGGTAAGTTATTACATTTTGATGAAAGAATGTAAAGCCAAACATTTTTTTCTTTTGAATTGCGTGCACTGATGAATCGTTCACAATAAGACCAGGAATGTGTATCCAAAAAGAAAATAGGATCAATCAAGATTTTTATGTTGACAAAGTAAAAATATGCCAAAACTAATGGCCAATCAAAGCCAAAGGTCGACGCCATGTTTTTCCATGCTTAATATTTTCTATAGACCAACTACTTCACAAATAAAGGAAGTCAAATCTACGTAATCAGACTTTAGAGAGACTGCCATGAAAAACGCTTAAGCCAAAATGAATCGGAAGGAATTCCTATCGACTCTAAGAAGGTGTTTCTAGACTATGAGCGCTGTTGTGTAGGATCATGTTGACAATGTTATTGGAGGCTTCTACTTTTAGCTCCATGTTTGGCTTGCATGTATGGCAAACAACTGTGTGCCTCTGGAAAAAGTGATTGTTTCCTCCAGTTCTCTTCTCTCAGTTTTTGTCCAGCTTTAACAATATGAAGCTATTTAATAGCAAACATTCCTTTCACAATGCTTGATCAAATTTAACCATCTCTTCTCTTGTAGGATTAACTACTCAGAGTAAAATGAACATGTAAACAAAAACATGTACAGCATGTCTTCAGATATCTACAATCGCTTCAGTACAGACAGATTTCTGTGGATATGAAGGAAAGGTTGAAGGTTAAAGGAAAAAGCATGTTACAATGACACAACGTAGCTACATAATATTCACAGGCCACGGGGCTGTCAGTCACCGACTGTGAGAAGTTCCTGGAAGCACTCACCTCTAAAAGGTCTATCATGCGGGTCATCTGAGAGTAGATGAGAACTCGGTGGCCCTGAGACTTCAGTCGAGTCAGCAGCAGGTCGAGAGTGTGAAGCTTCCCGCTGTCTGTGATCAGAGACTCTTTGTCTGAAGAACACAGCAGAGAAAAACATTTTAAAACACTGAGAAATTATAAATAATGCATCAACTCACAAGATAAAAACTGTATCCCATACTGTCGGAATGAAGCTGATTAAATAAATCAAAGCAATATAATGAATAAGCTTGTGGAGTGACAGCAATTTCCCCTCCCTGCCCAAAATGTTCCATAATCACTCCTCTCCAGCTCCGCTCCGGGTTTTCCATTTCCTGCTCCTCACTTACCGATGACAGAAATCCCACTCTCAGCAGCAAAATTTGTTACAGATCCATTGTAAAGTTCTTTCAGTATGTTTGTTTTATGATATCATGAACAACTGAGCATAAAAGTGAAGAGATCTCCTAAGTGGAAAAAAATTCCTTAAGAGAAAAATGTTATGCTTTGTTGAAAGAAAACGGTTTTTAATTAATTATTTTTAACGATGCATGACATATTGGTACCATGTCAGTTACAGGAAAACATATTTTTTTCTTTTTTATATTTTTACATTTAAACTGACATTAATCTCAAACAAAGATACTAATTGCCTGATACTGTTAAATGTTATTAAGCAAAAATAATAATAATAATTTTATACTGCTGTGATGCGTAAATGTACATGTGCATGTTGTTTTAAGCTTTTTTTTTTTTTTTTTTTTAGACAAAATAGAATTGAATTATGATTTTAGCCACAACATATAAGAAAAAAAAAAACGAGCTTATCGATATCTAGTAATTTAATGTTGTTGGATCTCTAGTAATTGTTTTGTTTGTTTTCATCTAAATAAATTCTAATCAAGTTGTATATTCAGTTTTTTTTTATTTAAGATGTTTATCAAATGTACATCAGTTATGTAAAACATCAACACATTTGATTGATGTTCACAGACCAGAAAATGTTGTGGCAATGGTCTATCAATGCTGTCACCCTAACAGTGTTTATAAAAGAGGAAGCACGGGCTTCCCATTGTTGACTGGTGCAACCTTTGACCCTAGGGTCAGCTCATAGGGGGAAGTTAACTGACCCTGCTAGTCATGGGCACTCAGAAAGTGATTATACACACAAAATGAGCCGGCTGCCAGAGCACTCTAGAGGTCCCCAGAGAGAGTTTGAGGCCTGCTGACTGAGCCTTAGACAGTACAAAAAGCATGTCAAACACATGGACAGCATAACCATGTTGATCATGTCCATGCTAATGTGAACCATAGCTGAACCCTGACTCAACACCCCCATGACCCTGAAAAGGGCATGTGCGTAACCTTTTCAATGAGTGGTGGAGAATGGCTCAAATTAGCCCATGCACTCAAAATCTCATACTCACCGCGTTGATGATTGACAAGATAATGTCCACATGGAACTAACTTACTTTACCCGAGATTAACATTTGCTCTGAGGCAGGAGGTCTCAAACATCAGATCCGTGGGCCATATTCGGCCTGAGATAAACTTTCCAATTACCTCTCAAGTTTTAATAGAACTAGATCACATCCAAGTGATTTTTTTGCACAGCGAATGGAAAGTTCTGTTTGAAAGCTTAAGAGCAAATCATGTAATTTACAAGCAAATGACACAAAAGTACACTTGATTTCTCATTATCATCCAGCTCTAAAAAGTGATGATTTGATGAGATCATCTGGGAGTGAAATTGGACAAATTATTAGACACTTTACAGACAGTTTTCTGTAAAGAGTTTCAAAGCAGACATCTAAATTTCACTGGAATAGTTAAAAACATGAGATTAAAATGGGCCATCTTTAGTCTGATTCATCTCTTCATTAAAAGCCTTGCCATTGACTTAAATATTTAAATATTTAAGATACAAAGAGTTTTTTTTTTTTTCAAAATAGTAAATTCATAACATTGAAAATTCAATTAAATAAAATCAAATTAAACACTGATCAGTTATACAACGATTTGCATCGTGAAAAGAGCTATACAAATAAACGTAATTTCAACTGAATTGAATTAAAGATTAAATACTGTGAAATATTACAATAAAAATAACTGATTTCTATTTTTTATATATATATATTTTAGAATATATTTTAAAATATAATTCACTGTTATGGCAAAGCAGAATGTTCAGCAGCCATGTGCTGCTAAGTTTTTTCATGGATTTTCAGGATTCTTTGAGTAGAAAGTTTGAAAGAACATTTAATTGAAATATAAATATTTTGTAACAATATTTTAAGCGTCCTTGCTGAATAAAAGTATTAACTTCTTTAAAAAAATTCTGCCCCCAAACTTTTTAATGATAGAGTACATACCTAAAATTGCTTTAGTGTTTAACAGTGACTAGCAGCTGAGCTTGCACATTCAATAAAGATTTACTAGAGCTGGTTATACACTATACAATGATTATATACTATGGTGCATAATAACGATTATATTCTATACTATTTTCAGACCACTAAGGACTGCTTGAAGGATCACATTTTTTAACAATAGATTGCCTGCTAAAATACAAGTTTAACAACCATATCCCACAGTGTTAACAGTGATGGTTTCTTTAGCAAAAAGCTGAGGTTTCAGGTTCCGGACTGAGAGAAAGAAAGTTTCATGAAAAGAGAAGAGTCTCCCATCCGCTCTTCCCCATAAAGTGCTAATCTAATGGGTTTGGCGTCAGAGGGATGAGGCAAAGAGCTGCCAGATCCCACTTTATGAAGCCCTGAAAGACTGTGGGATGAAGATGGTGGTCTAAGGGGATGATGTGACCCGCTGGTACCCACAACTCAACAGCACCGGCACCACAGAGTCTCCTCTGGTGTTTCCATTCCCATCTTATCAAATCCCCCACACGTCCTTTTTCACAAGTCTGACGATTAGTCAGACACATGCTACTTCATCCTAAAGCAACTCTTAGAAATGCTTATCAAACATGACTAATCTCATACAAAAACATTTTCAGAGGAAACGAACAAGAATGACTTCATAATTTAGATTTTGCGATAACAGATTTAGGAGTGGGTTATGTTGGAATGAAAGTTCATAGAGGACGGCTTCATGTATTTTCAGGATACCTTCCAACTGCAAAACGGGGAGCTCAAAGATACCAAATGCTGTGCCATCAGACATTACTATGGTTACCGTTATCGATTTAACCCACCTGCTGGTGGAAACCCCTCAAGAATGGCCTTCCGGGAGCCTCGGCTCTAATCTAATCCCTTATGTCCAGCATTCAGGTCTGACCCGAGGGTGACCCAATTAAAAAATCTGTCACAGAGCCCTGGACGAGCTCATAAACCCTCCTGCCTACTTAATTGCCTTTCAGTTGCTTGCTAATTTCATTAAAGCGATGTCAGCTTTAGGGCCACTTCTTCTGGAAAAGGGACAATGGGTAACAACACAAGCATGCACAAGATTAGCTTTAGTGTTTACGGGCGCCCAGTACAACCATTAGCCAATACCTAAACATGAGCACGGGGGACAAGGGGTGAGGCTGATACTCAACATAAACCATATTTGTACTGCCACTCAATTCGCAAAACTTTGCCAACGTGAAATAAAATTACGCAATCACAATTTAGAAAATAGTGTTGTAGTCAAGACCACCTAAACCTACACCAAGACCAAGGCAGGGCGAGACTGAGTCAAGACGAACACCCAACCAGCACTCCTGAAATTTGTCAGTAATATCCACATTTATTGGCTGAAAAATATCTAATATATAATCAATAAATAGAATTTGAATAATAAGACACTATATAGAGCTGTTACAAAACAAATGTAATCACTTACAACAAAACTCATCTTTGAGTTGATCACACGAGTTCGAATAAGATGCAAGTGTCGAATTTTGATCATATTTAAGTAGAAAATTTGAATTTAGTTTTTCAGTTATTTGCATAACATTGCTTTTACAAATGCATAAATACTGTTGAGAATAATGTTTTAAAAATACAATTTTGAATATATAAATATGATGGAAAAATACATTACCAGCTGGGGGCAAATCAATTATTTATTCATCCGATTCTTTCAAATCAAAGCAAATGATTTATTCAGTAATGAATCACAACTGTGTGTTGCTCAGAAACGCAACAGTTGCTTTGGATTGCTGGACTTTGTTTGGAACTATTTTCATTGCTCAAATAGAAAAACAAAATAAAATAAAAAAATAAAAAAATAATGAAAATAAATAAACTGAATTGTGTCTAAAATGTAAATCACTTAATACTTTGTTTAACGTTGGCATAAAATCAATATCACATTTTGTAATCATTCTCATATTCATGAAATTAACTTTTGCTTGAAAATAGCATATTTTATGTAATATGAAAAACAAGATCTCATAATAAATTTTTTGCCATTATATCTTGAATTTTTTAGCTATTTGTATTCATTTTAGGAGATTTTTGACAATTCCCCATTAAATTCAGACCAGACACAGTCGTATCAAAATTAATCAAATTAGAAATAAGTTATTGATTGCATTTAAAGCAGGAAGTTTTACATCATCGCATTAATGATGTTAACAAACAATTCAGACCCTGTAGTTTGAAATAAAATCCTGAGTCCTTTAAATCTGAGACCGAGACAAGACAGAGTACAAATAAGGTTGAGACATAGACAAGACCAAGACCTTCAAAAAAAAAAAAGACCGGTCTCAAGAACCACAACACTACCCTCAGGTTGTACTGAATTACTTTCTTAAGTGGAACACAAAAGATATTTTGATGGATCTTTCAACTGTTTTTGTCCATACAGTGAAAGTCAGTGTGGTTTAAAGCAACATTATGTGACCTATCCCTTTAAACATCAATCATATGAAATGTGACACATTGGACACACACTTTACAGTCTTGTAGCAGTCCAGTGACCACAGATTTTGCTGGGACAGCAGATGAAATGAGCAAATGAGGGAGACTGTCATGAATATACTGATTATACTCACCAGGTCCTGCCTGGGATGGGATCTGAGCACAAACCCAAACACAGAAGCAAATGGGGGTGAATTATATGACCACATTTTGAGTTTCACACAAAAGGGAAAAGCAGACTAATACCAGGCAAAATACTCCCTCTGTAGGCCAGAAGGAGACCTGCATAAGGGAATCAACTGTTTGACTAAAGTTCAACATCATGACTTTTTCAGCCTTTGACCTGCAAAAACAAAATAAGCGGTGCTCTTGAAACCATATTGAGCAATGAAGCTCAATGGGAAATGATTTCATTGGAATTTAGGGTTCGAGTCTGTTTGTGGCCATATTCCATATTGTGGCCACATTCTTTCCCCTTTACCTTCTGTGAAAAAACTTAAAAGTATTATAATTTTAAATAGTTATTATATAGTCATTTTACAATAGTAAAAACTAACAACATTGTAGTGATTTTATTCTAGATTTTTTCAGTGTAATTATATATATATATAATCTATTCATATAATATATATATATATACAATTTTCATATATATATATATATACAATATATATATATATATATATATACAGTATATATATATATATATATATATATATATATATATATACAATCTACAATTTTCATACTTTTGGTCTGTACTGAATATATATATATATATATATTCAGTACAGACCAAAAGTATGAAAATTGTAGATTCACACTGTAGGCATCAAAACTATGAATTAACACATGTGGAATTATATATGGAATTATATACATAACAAAAACGTGTGAAAAAACTGAAAATATGTCATATTCTAGGTTCTTCAAAGTAACCACCTTTTGCTTTGATTACTGCTTTGCACACTCTTGGCATTCTCTTGATGAGCTTCAAGAGGTAGTCACCTGAAATGGTCTTCCAACAGTCTTGAAGGAGTTCCCCGAGAGATGCTTAGCATTTGTTGGCCCTTTTGCCTTCCGTCTGCGGTCCAGCTCACCCCTAAACCATCTCGATTGGGTTCAGGTCCGGTGACTGTGGAGGCCAGGTCATCTGGCGCAGCACCCCATCACTCTCCTTCTTGGTCAAATAGCCCTTGATGCCTTCAGTGTGAATCTACAATTTTCATAGTCATGAAAATAAAGAAAACTCTTTGATTGAGAAGGTGTGACCAAACTTTTGGTCTGTACTGTATATATATAAATATATATATATATATATATATATATATATATATATAATCGTGAATCTGACGGAAGGATAATCTCTGCGAACACCTTGGTGAAGCTTAACCGTTTTTTCACAGCCAGAAAGGTGGGGCGAGGGAGCAGATCACAAACAATTATGCAGTCACTGTTGTTTGGGCCCCAAATCAAAAAGGCCAGGAATATTTCCGGCCATTTTGCTGGAGTGCAGAGATTCTTTGAAAGAACAGGAAGGGAGAGCAGAGTTTCCCACAGGCTGTCTGTGAGCTGAGCTCTGCAGCATTCTCACTCTCTCTCCCTCAAAACAACAGCTTAAAAGCAGCAGTCGCATTACAACAATGTGCAGAGCTATTGTAAGAGAAAGCCTGTCCTCCTGTGGCCTGCCCCCCAATTATAGTGACACGAAAGGTATCAATACACTTTCATGTGTAAAACCAGCCAATGGGGGAACAAAACATATCCGTCATATTGAATCTTGCTAATTGTTTGTGTGATACAGTAAATACAGTGGGTATAGAAAATAATCACCCACCTTTAAAATACTCACATTTTGTTCATTTGCAGCCTGTAATGAAGACTGACACAGTTTTTGTTTTATACAGCTGTATTTACTCATTTTAGTGCAACTTATAACATCCAAGTGAAAGATTAAACACCAACATGTCGGAAAAAAGAAAAAAAAACTGAATCACTGAGTTGAGTTGTGTCAGTATTTTGTTGAACCACCTTTTGTTTTAATTACAGACTTTAGGCTGTTGGGATTTGTCTCAAATAACTTTTCACATCAAGACATAACAAC
This sequence comes from Carassius carassius, assembly GCF_963082965.1. Lineage (NCBI taxonomy): Eukaryota > Metazoa > Chordata > Actinopteri > Cypriniformes > Cyprinidae > Carassius > Carassius carassius. Next base: position 12,818,275 of record NC_081772.1, on the reverse strand, counting down.
ATCTGGCCACTCTACTTTAAAGAACTGCTCAAGTTCAGGTTAAAGTTCAACTGCTTTGTGCTCAGGTTTGCTGTGTGCTTTCGTTCATAGGCATGTTGAAAGGTAAACCTTATTCCAACTGGCAAAGGGTAACAGATTTTCCTCAAGAATTTGAAAGTATTTTTGCTTTTTTCTTCTATCCTGACAAGTGCTCCAGTCCCTGCTGCAGAGAAACACCTCCATAACAATATATAACCACCTCCATGATTTACTGGAGGAATGCTGTTATTTGGATGGTGAGCTGTATTGGGGAAAGTTACTTTAAAAGTAATGCATTACAATATTGTGTGATTCCCAATATTGGGTTACTTTACTAGTTATTTGAAAAAAGTAATCTGATTACATAACTCGCATTACTTGTAGTGTGTTACACCCCCAACACTGATGGGGAGCTGTATTGGATTTCCACTAGACATTTCTGCTAATCAGAATCTTCAAGGTGCGTTTTGGCAAAGCTCAGTCGTGACTGCATGTGGCCTTTCCTGAGGAACGGCTTATTTGTTTGCAACCCTCCAATGAAGCCACATTTGTGGAGAATTTGTGATATCGTTGTCACATGCACACAATGACCAATCTTTGTCAAAAATTCCTGCAACTGCTACAGGCTACGTTTACATGACAACAATGTACTCAAAAGCGTAAACGTTTTTACCTTGTATTTTTTTAAAGTTTCACGTATACACAACAACAAGTTTTTAGAAAGATCCGAGTTTACACAAATCCACAAAAAAACGCTGTATTACGTATGTCAGGCCAACAGGGAAGTCGTGGCCTAATGGTTAGAGAGTCGGACTCCCAATCAAAAGGTTGTGAGTTCGAGTCCCGGGCCGGCAGGAATTGTGGGTGGGGGGAGTGCATGTACAGTTCTCTCTCCACCTTCAATACCACGACTTAGGTGCCCTTGAGCAAGGCATCGAACCCCCAACTGCTCCCCGGGCGCCGCAGCATAAATGGCTGCCCACTGCTCCGGGTGTGTGTTCACAGTGTGTGTGTGTGTGTGTTCACTGCTCTGTGTGTGTGCACTTCGGATGGGTTAAATGTAGAGCACAAATTCTGAGTATGGGTCACCATACTTGGCTGAATGTCACGTCACTTTCACTTTTTTTTTTTCAGTTGGCACTGTCACCTTGTTAGTAAACAGTACTTGTAGGAAAGTTATGATTATATGTTGTATAGGATGCATCTCCGCTGTTGGATTTTATATTGGTGAAGTAAATCCAAACTTTGATGAAGAAGCATTTGCAAACTCTTGAGCAGCAACAACAGTACCATGTATGTTTGTTCGCGCTGACTGTAGAATATGCATTTTCAGTCCACAAAACAACTGTTGTCGTGTAAACAAACAGCCAAAACGAATAAAAAGTTTCGTTTTACAGTAAATGTTTATGCACTATAAAGAGGGAAGTTGTTTCAGGTATAAATGTATGCATAACTCTATAACTAAGATTTAAAAAATATATCTTTAATAAATGTATGACCTGTTAGTGTGATCATCCTGATTTTATATGACTTTAATATAAAACTCACAAATGTATCTGTAATGATACAATTCATGTAATTAAGTGTTTTCAATCTTTAAGAGGTCAAAGACACCAAAATATTATCATCCTCATGCAAGGGACCCCCATCCTAAAATTTAAAATGTATTCGTAATATAGTTTCTTGTAAACACCCAACTTTGAAAATTAATAAATTGTAAATATGTCTAAAATGTGTCTATGAAGTTTTGAGTTTACTATAAAGAGCACTGTTAATAGTTTTCACTCACTTGTTTCCTTTTTTATTTTAATCAGATTTTTATTCATTCACTTTAAGCCTATTCTCAATTATATATGATCCTCCCATTTATGAATCCCTTATCTATAACTTATTTCTATTAAATTTTTTATTTGCATCTTTTGTTAAAGATTTACAAACACAGCCATAGAAAAAGAGAATAAAAAACTATATATAAAACCCACATCAGCCTTTATATTATGATGCAGGCCTTAACTTTAATGAGCCAGTGGTGGGACTTCCAGTTTACTTCAATGACTGTTACCCAGACTTGTGTCACTTCCTTCCCTGGGTACAGTATGACTCTGAGAAAATGGGAAAAGTGTGCTCTGAAACACCTTAAACCTGTGAATGAACATTCACAGTGATGCACACACACATACACACATTCAAAGCGCTTACCTAATGCTGTGCAGAAACAATGTCCAATAGTCCAACTTCCTTGCTTTGTCCCCCCTCCCAACTTCACAAGCACTCCCAGACCTCTTTCTCTTCCCCAGTCTGCTCCCAGCAATTATACTGGAACGTGCACATAAACACATGCCTGCACACGATTCACGCAACTGTCTTATCTGCAAATATGGCACTGGCACTACTCCTACGCAGTGTCATGCTAAACATGTGACGAATGGCTATGCATTGGTGGCAAAACAGTGATGGTGACTGAGGTGCACCGGCCTTCTGACATGGCCTCTTCCGTGACCTCCGGCACTCTCCCATAGGTCTCCATCTCGTTTTAAGCCACTCTTTGAGTTTTGTTTGATTGAAATGCATTTTGGCTCCAGAGCACAGCGGTGCCATGAGGTCCCTCAGGGCCTGAAGGCTTGCCATAAGGAGCTGAGACACAGTACTATGGTTTGTGTTTGGTCTAAAGGAGGGAGTTGTTGTGCTGAGGGCATTATAAATTTCAATAAAATTTAGACTTCCTCTTGAGACATTCAAAACCTTTATGATCAAACCAATGAATGTGAGAAAGTCCTTTGTCTTAAATCAAAATGTCTTTGCAAGGACAATAGCCGGATACAAACATCTTGGGAAAATGAAGTACCTCTCAACTGCTTTTACACACTAGCAAACATAAACAAACACTCAAGCACGCATGCACGCTAGCTCCCACCCAGGATTCCACCTACCTGGGATCCTTATGAAGGACCAGCCATGTCTTTGCTGCAGGGCCATGACGCCTCCTGGGCTCCGAGGGAGGAAGGCCTGAGAGCGTTGAGCCCAGGCACAGGCCAGCTCAGGGGATCCGTACAGGAAGCACTGCTTAGCAATGAGACTCCCTCCATCTCGTATTAACCTCCATTCATACTCGGCACTGCGATCTGCACAATAGCGTTCCATGGGAACTGAAGTCACCTAGGGAAAGAAGAAAATCCCTTAGTCAACACCTCCGAGGCTGTTTACAATATCCAAGTGTCTTTCCTCCAGATAATTGACATCTATTTCCCTATTCAGTCTATTTATTACTAAGAAACGCTGAACAAATTGGAGCTTGAGGGGGGAGAAGAATCATTTCCAGTTGTTGAACGTGCACACACACGGGCACGCACAACCCTGTCTTTCTGACATTTTGTCCGAACCCCGCCGCTTTGGCAGGAAAGCGTGGCAGAGGTCAGTGGTGCTAACAGCGCTAACATGCCTTTGAGTAACAGATGACCATTTCCTGTAGTGACTCACACCGCTTACAATCCCTTCCACTGGCCCTTTCTTTTCTCTCCCTCTCCCTCTCGCTTTATCCCTCTTTCAGCTTTATGGAGAATTTTATGGCGTGCTGACAAGCGGATGATATTATCTTCCTTTCATTCTTATCTCCGATGAAAAACAGCTCAGCTTTGGCCAGGCTTCCAGTTTTGTAGCGAACAGCTGACCAATAGGAGCGCGGACACGCAGATGTGGCCATAAAAAGCCAACAGGGTCAAGAGTCCCTCATGAATAAAGAGAAAAAAGGCGACTAATCTATCTTATCACTTTCCCACAGTGCCCATTTGCCCCTAGTGCCTAGGGGCCGGTGCCAGTTCTCACAGCGCTGCCATGAGGCTAGACACAATCCTGACTCTTGGGGCTGGGATAACACTGAGATAAAGACCTTTCGCACCGCTTTAATTCCAGTTTAGTGGAACTAAATGCACAGTACTAAAGTACTGGGACGATTTTGCGTGAACTATTTCCCAGTACCATTTAAAAGGTTGCATTCGCACCGACAGTGTTTACTAGGATGTGATGTAAGCCGGTCGACAGCGACGTCATTTGTGTGCAGCGTTCAACAACATTAACAAAAAACAACAACGTTAACAACAGAAGAATGCTGTGATCGGAGCTGTGTTTTTGTTGTGTCTCGCAGGTTTCACAATAACGGACATGGAATGTTGATGTATACGTAAAGCGGTTGAAAGAACAATAAGAAGGACTAAGAATCTCCAACAACAACTGGCAGTGCTACATTTGCTACAAGCCATTTGCCTGCACTTCAGTATCCGTATATTTATCGCTGTTCATCATACTTGTGAAATAAGTTGACACAATGTTTACAGTATGTTACACGGCGTTTTAAATCATGGAGGGTGAGGGCGATCAATGTCTGATTATGTCACGGTAGTAACAGTTGTGCTGGTTAGACCCGGAGTAGGAGCTAATTTGGTTCTTGAAAAATGTAGTCCTGTACTAAAATCGCCCAAAAGAAGGTAGTTCGAGAATTAGTTCTGGTACTATGAAAAGGTTCCCGCGGTGCGAAAGGCCCTATAACCTCACATTAGCAAAGTTATCAGCAGAAAACTGTTTCTCATACATGACAGAGCCATTAACGTTATGATTCAGCACGACTACACTGGTCATGTATAAAAGATTAATATCTTGACTAGCTTAAGTAGGACATTTTCCTGGCTCCCCGTCTTTTGCTGGATCTGAAACAACCTTCCAATCAGATATTCAGATAAGGTTTAGGGTTATGGTTAAGCTTAAGGGCTTGAAAAAGATTCTGATCAGTGTCATTTGATAAAAAAAATCAAGTCATCTCTGGTCTAAAGGGTGGGACATGTTTAGGGTTAGGAAAAGAGCTGAGTGAATAAAACATTTAAAATATATATATAAATAAGTAGAATAAGAATATAGAAGAACTCTAACATAATTCGTTTTATAAAATAAAATACTATAAAATATATTATAATACTCAATTACTTCATTATATTACATAAAATTATAATACAAACAGTACATAGTACATTCTGACATTATATAAATAAAATAATAAAACAATAACTATTATAAAACTATAGAAATCTAATAAAAATATGTAAACACAAATTATAATATTATTATATAAATAAAATTATAATTATAAAAAGTCATTTCAAATGAAAACTGAATCAATAGACTAATTAGCTATTATTATTATATAAAAAGAAGAAGTAGTAGTATAACTAAGTATAATGTATATGCAATTGCTTTACTAGAATTGTTTGAACGGAATGTTGATTTTGAACCAGCAAATGATGTTGTAAGTCTCAACTACCACGTTTTCTCAAGTACCAAAGACATGAATTCACAAAATTTCAATAATAATATATCCCCAAGTTTGAGAGTATCCCAAATGATGGTGTGGGTTTTGATGGGCTGTGTATTCACAGCCAGAGAAGCAGCCCTTAACCAACACCTCTGACTTCTCACTGGTGGGCTTGTGTTGTTTGGTTGATCTCCACTGGGATCATGATCAGCTGAGCAGAAGATCCGTCAGGGGGTCAAAGAGGATAAATAAACCAGGCTTGTACTGAGGGCCACACAGAGAACAAGTCTTTCATTCTGGATAGCAAGTTTGTTTCTGAGACAGCATGTGATCCCTGTCAGCTTCTGACTACCCTCAGAAGAAATCCACGTTGATGAGTTTCTGACTTTTGCCAAAGTGTTACTAGATACTGAAAACAGAGTTACTGCATATAGAAATATGGATTTCAAACCCTAAACTGAGTGAAAGTACTGGCAATCAATATGGTCCACTAAGAGTTTTTTTTTTTTTTGAGGGAAAGGCTGTGTGTTTCTCACCCTGGGCGTGACAGTGAGTAAAAACTTGGGTGGTTGGGTAGGCTGGCATGGTCTGAATGTCTGAACGGATGAGCATCTGCTGTGGATGACCATGTCAGTGTGACAGATCAGCATAGACCCTGTGGACGCGAACACTAAATCCTGCAGGAAAGAAAGAAAAATAAATGTCAGTATAGCATATTATACCCTAAGAAATCACATACTGTCAAAATGTCAACACGTATGACTGAATGTGTGCTTGAGGATGGCCATTTTTCTGCACAATGTGTGAAGTTGTCACAAAGCAGAACACGGGCCTGCAGCACCTCCTAGTGATCTCCCTACTCTCTACAATGAGTAATCTAATGTAAACCCAACTCTCATCTCATCAGCTCCATTTGTCACAAGCCAAGAGGTCACTCTGAGCAGAAGTGATACCCTAAATGAGACCACAGTGGTAACAGACGTCCACACGGGGGTCACAGTCTAAACTACAGCTCTAATGACCCACATGAATCATAAAGACCAGCCTATATATCTGCTTGTTTCCTGTCTGCATCCACACAAGTGACAAGAATAAACAGACCTGTTAGCTCCATTTAGAGGAGGTTGTGAGCTAATGATGGATGAGGTGTGAAAACATGATGAGAGAGAAAGACAGAAAAGAGAGAAAGTTGGAAAAGAATGAGAGCGAAAAAGAAAGAAAAAAAGAAAGAAATAAAGAAAGAAAGAAAGTTAAATCAAGAGAGAAAGAATGAGAGAAAGGAAATTTAAAAAGCAAAAACAAGCAAAACCACAGCAATATCTAAAAGATCAAAGGAATGGAAAAAGAAAAATTGAAGTGCAAGAAAGATTATATGAACAGAGGAACAAAAATAAAGTCAAAATGGAACAATGGGGGAAAAAACAAGCAAAAAAAAAAATTATACATGACAAGAGGGAGAATGAAAGAGCAAATTAACAACACGAATAAAATAAAATAACAAAAAGCCAAGAAAAAGAATAAATGAAGAAACAAAAGAAAGAATAAAACAATAATGAAAACAGAGAAAGAAAAGAAAGAATAAAAAAGTATGACTGAAAGAATAAAAAATTACAGGAAAAAGAAAGAAAGAAAGATCAAGAGAAAGGAAATTTAAAAAGCAAAAGCAAGCAAAACGAACTAAATGAACTAAGTATGAGTGAAAAAAATTATAATATATATATATATATATATATACACATACACACACATATATATATATATATATATATATATTATGTATATATATATGAATATATATATATATGTGTATGTGTCTGTGTGTGTGTGTATATATATATATATATATATATATATATATATATATATATATATATGTGTGTATGTGTGTGTGTATATATATATATATATATATATATATATATATATATATATATATATATGTGTGTATGTGTGTGTATATATATATATATGTAGGGCTGTCTCAGCAGGAGTGCTCGTGTCTCATTTCATAAAGCACAGGCTTGAAACACTGCCAAGACGTCAGTGAGAGACAATGACCCTACAAACACAGATGAGGCATCAATATGATCCAGCATCCAGGGCTCTGAGGTTCTCACAGCACTGCTGCCTGCTGCTGCATACAGACTGATACAAATACATGAAACACTAATTACCATTCAACTACACACAGCAGTTCCATCTGCACAGAGCACCTCTGAGAGGAGGATCCCTCGCTTCACATTCACCACTGGATTACTTTCAAATCACAGACAGCCAGCTTAAATTCAGACTGGGAATCAGTTTTGCGGAGTATCTTGGTTTACAACTCAAAATCAAAATATGTTGCAATATAAGGAGAAAACTGAACCTTTCCAAATTGAGTAAGGGTAAGATCTGAAATTGTACAAAAAGGCAGGTGCTTTCACTTTTGCAAGTAGTTAGTACAGTTTAAGGTTCTGTACAACCCTGAGTGCTCGATATGGGACAGTCCTCACGGGGAGCTGATTGTTGTGGTGTCGTGTTCCCCATCCATGCCCCAGTGGAGCTAGGAGACGCTTGTGTGGTACAAAAGCTGTAGTGGAAAGTGGATAATATTACACCTCAGTCAGCACCTTCTGCACACAGCTTCCCCTGACCATAGCCTAAATGCACGCCAGCACACCAAACTGCAAGTTAACCCCTGCTGCTGTCTGGCCTCCAGGGGACGACACTGTAGCTTCTGGACTGGGACATCCAGCACCACTTCCTCCATCTTCTTTCCTATTCCCGATTATCAGTTTGGACCTTTGATATTCTCATCAGAATTTGGTATACAGCACCACTGGAGTGTCTCGTGGGTGAATGGGAATAGGTTTCCACAATGAAATCCGAGCCCTTGCCACTAATGAAAGATGAGGGTCATTCAATCGGGTTCAGTGGGGTAACCCAAGGCAAGAGTAGACCTGTGCCCTCACACAAAACTCCAAACACAAGCAATACTATAAACAAAGAAATACGGCAAAGTTTGTGCAAGCAATATGTTTGTGGCAGTCAGTTTTGATATTGTGGCGGGCCGCCACAAATAAATCAATGTATGGGAAACCCTGACTTATTATTTTTGGACATATTTTTTGACCAGAATTTGTGCCAATAATGAGAAGCCTGGGGGACCGTTCACACAAAAAGCAGGCAGCGTTCTAAAAATATTGCAGAATAGTCTTGGACAAAGTGGGGCCTTGGAGTCAAAAACGTTGAGAACCACTGGCATATGGTGATGAAGGCAACTAGTATATCATATGACAAAGCAAGAAAAAGACCGTCAGAGCTCACCTGTAGAATAGGACTGCTTTGGATATTTGGGAAAGATGTTGGCCGGTTGAGCCACAGGATGAGATCTCTGTGTGAGAGACACAGCTTGCCTAGCCGGGCTCTCCCTTTAGCTTCGTTCTCCTCCACCTCTTCATCCCACAGACGGCTATGGTGGAGCCGGTAAGCCGATTTGAAGGACAGGTATATGGCTAACCACCTGAGAAAAGAGTTGATTTTATTATCTAAACAGCTATTAAGATGTGGTTGTTTGCCATAGGAAACACCCAAATCTCACCTTAATGCACTCAGTGATGCAGCCAAGTGTGGCAATAATCCGATTCTTATTGATATATTCAGTTCTTATTAGAATTATGCTTAGGATAAGTCAGAGAAAGTGTGCATTTTGACGTTTTATTCTTGGACTGACGTGTGTTGTAACTTACCTCACTAGAGTCCCCTGAAGCATGATGTTAGACATCTCAGCAGGAGACACATCAATAAAACGCAGGAAAGAATAGCTGCTGCTTTCATCGTCAGCTGTAACAATTGAACATATAACCAGAAATAAGAAAAGTTTTGAAATGACAAAAAAATCTGAATATATCTGTTGAATAATAGAGACTCACTTCTGCGGTGAAACAAGGACTGTTGAATGTGTTGAGCAGAGAACGGAGAGAGCAGAGTCTGCTTCAGCCTGAGGAGAGAGAGAACAATTAAAACAATGGGTTTAATAAAAAATATAAAAGCACTTGTAAAAGCTATTACACATGTTGTATAACAGCATTTCAATAATGCCACACAGTTGGTTAAGAATCACTCTAAAGGTTTGTTCACGTAAAGAATGATAAATATAAAAAGAACTATAAATTATAATTGCATGCTGCAGTTCCAGTTGAGCTCAACATAATTCGTACCCTTGGGAAATATGATCAAAGAAGACTGTGAAAATAAATCTGCAAAGTTAATCCTTTTTAATATTTAAGTTGGCTTGAAAAAGCCAACTTACTGATCTACTATTTAATCTTATTATTATTCTTCTGAGCCAAATTTTAAACACTATCTCCTCCTAGAGCTTTCAAGCTAGAACCACCAAACTCGGGTCAGACCTTCATACTGGTCTCGGGTTGCTATATCTTTTCTAACTGATCCGGCTTATGGTTTTCGTAAACCAGACTACCAAAACCACCTTAAATCCAATAGACTTTCATTGAGGGGGTACAAACTTTTACAAAATAAGAATTATAATGTATTTAAACTGTCGACTACCATAGCAAACCTTAAAAACTCTCTACTGAGAATACAGCTAAAACCAGCCTAAGATGACCAGTTGTTTTAGCTAGTCTCCCAAGCTGGTTTTTAAGTGGTTTTGACCACTCTCACGCTGGTCTTAGCTGGGTTTTAGCTGGTTTTTACTGAATCCACTGGTTTTAGCTGGTTTTGCCAGGATTAGCATAGAAACATGCTAACAACATGCTAGTTACTCACTAATCAGGCTAGAAACATGCCTTTAACATGGTTTTAAAGTGGTTTTGGCCACTGTCATGCTGGCCTTATGTGGTCTTAGCTGGTTTAAGCTGGTTTTCTTTACTGAATAAACTGGTTTTAGCTGGTTTAGTATAGAAAAATGTTAATAACATGCTAGTTACTTGTTAATCAGACTAGAAACATACTTCTAACATGGTTTAAAGTGGTTTTGGCCACTGTCACGCTGGCCTTATGTGGTCTTAGCTGGTTTTAGCTGGTTTTCTTTACTGAATCAACTGGTTTTAGCTAGTTTAGTATAGAAAAATGAAAACAACATGCTAGTTACTCACTAATCAGGCTAGAAACATGCTTTTAACATGTTTTAATGTGGTTTTAGCCACTGTCACCCTGGCCTTAGGTGGTCTTAGCTGGTTTTAGCTGGTTTTCTTTACTGAATCAACTGGTTTTAGCTGGATTAGAATAGAAAAATGTTAACAACATGCTAGTAACTGGCTAATCAGACTAGAAACATACTTCTAACATGGTTTAAAGTGGTTTTGGCCACTGTCACGCTGGCCTTAGCTGGTCTTAGCTGGTTTTCTTTACTGAATCAACTGGTTTTAGCTAGATTATTATAGAAACATGTTAACAACATGTTAGTAACTTGATAATCAGGTTAGAAAAATGCTTTAAACATGGTTTTAAAGTAGTTTTGGCCACTGTCACGCTGGTCTTAGCTGGTTTCTAACTTAATCAACTATTTTTACCTGGATTAGCATAGAAACATGCTAGTCACTTGCTAGTCATGCTAGCAACATGCTAGTCACTTGCTAGTCATGGTAGAAACATGCTAGTCACTTGCTAATCATGCTAACAAATGCTAGTCACTTTGTTAATCATGCTAAAAACATGCTAGAAACATGTTACAGACATGCTAGTCATGCTAGCAACATGCTAGAGACATGCTAGTCATGCTAACAGCATGCTAATAACTTGCTAATTATGCTAGCTATGTGCTACAGACATGCTAATCATGCTAGAAACATGCTAACAATATGCTAATCATGCTAGCAACATGCTAGCGAAAAAGCTAGCAACATGCTAATCATGCTAGAAACATGCTAGCAACATGCTAATCATGCTAGGATCATGCTTGCAACATGCTAGCAACATGCTAGCGACATGCTAATCATGCTACAAACATGCTAGCGACATGCTAGTAACTTGCTAATCATGCGAGAAAAATGCTAGAAACATGCTAACAACATGCTAATCATGCTAGAGACATGCTAGCCACATGCTAATCATGCTAGAAACATGCTAACAACATGCTAGCGACATGCTAATCATGTTAGAAACATGCTATCAACATGCTAAACATGCTAGGAACATGCTAGGAACATGCTAACGAAATGCTAGTCACTTGCTAATCATGCTACAAAAATGCTAGCAACATGCTAGTCACTAGCTAATAATGCTAGAAAAATGTTAGAAACATGCTAGCAAACATGTTAATCTTGCTAAAAACATGCTTGCAACATGCTAATCATGCTAGGAAAATGCTAGTAACATGCTAGCAACATACTAGAAACATGCTAGCAACTTGCTAATCATGCTAGAGACATGCTAGCCGCATGCTAATCATGATAGAAACATGGTACCGACATGCTAATCATGATAGAAACATGTTAGCAAAATGCTAATCATGCTACAAACATGCTAGTAACATACTAGTCACTTGCTAATCATGCTAGCAACATGCTAGCAACTTTGCTAATCATGCTAATGACATGGTAGTCACTTGCTTTTAATGCTAGCAATATGTTAATCACTTTCTTTTTTAAACTTCTTAACTTTTCAAACTTTTAAATCTTTTTAAACTTTTCAAACTTTCAAAAATTTTTAAAACTTTCTGGCCAGGCTTTTTCAAGCCAACTTAAAGTTTGACCACAAACTTTACTATCTAGTTTATTTTAAACATTTACACAAATCCAACCTCTCATTGAAGAATAAGAATTTAAAATGGAGGTAAAATCTCATTATGAAATAAATGTCTAATTCTAAATGAAATATAAATGTAATAATAGATGTCTAATAATTGTCTTATACACATTGGCCACAATAAGTTCTGATGACAATCCCTCCAAACCCTTCAGATTTCCAGGTTCATGTTGGTGCTTCTCCTCTTCAGTTCTCCACACTCATTTCCTGTGGGGGTTCAGGTCAGAGAACTCATCTTGAAACGTGTTTGCTGCTAAAAAGCTAATTTTTAGTTTAATCTGACAATAGAACCCAATCATGTCTGAAGTTCAATACGCTGGAGTTTGTTTTTGAATTTGTTTTTTTTCTAGAACCCCTCCCAAACAACATGTGGTGATATAGGTTCTGTTTGATTAATTCACATTTTTTTCTGCCCCGAGACTCAACAACTTTTTTTGCAATTCACCAGCTATGATCATTGGAGAGTATTTGGCCACTCAAACTCCCGTGCACATAGACAGATGTCCTCTTTCAGGTAGATTTGCAACATCTTTAGTTGATTGTAACTTGTAAATTATTGCTTCCGGTAATTATTATTGATATGTTTTAAATGCAAATATGAATATACTTTAGATATATTTTACTCATAAGAATTTCTAGCGGTACTGATAATTGCGCTCATTCTGTATTTTGTTCATAATGTGATTTGCCCTCCTTTCACTTTTTGTTTATTCTTTTTACTTCAACTAAAGGTTAGATTTATTTATTTATTTATTTTTAAAGAAATATCAAATTGATAAACAATGCAGATTTATTTTCACATCCTTCTTTGGTAGGCTTCATATTTACCAAGGGTATGAATAATTTTAAGCACAACTGCATTTTGTATGCTGCATTAATTCTTATGATTGGTTGAATATGTTTTATGGTTCATTAGCTGGAAAAGAAAGAAAAAAAAATCACTCTTTTTTCCAAGTTACTCCAACATTATTGTTCCTTCGTGTATATTTGTGGTGTGCATGGAATTACAATGGTTAACTTTATACAGTAGTTATCATCCTTGGTGTGAACGGGCCTTAAGGGAGGTTCAGTAAACCTGAAAGCTTCATTGAGATCAACTCACTTGGTCTTTCCGTGGTCAGACGTACGGATGATGGCGTGTCGGAAGAGAAATTTGGACATGATGAAGGGCTTCAGGGACATGTGGAAAGGCGAGCGTATCTCCTGACGCTCAAACAGATCTGGGTGGTTACAAACCTTAAAGATGAGAACAACATGCTGTGTTTAAAAACAGCTTCATCACTATATATACTGTAAGACTTCAAAACGTCTCAAAGGCTTTAATTGATTTATTTAATTGAGTTTTCATGTTTGGGTGGACTATCCCTTTAAAGCTGACAAAGCTGGCCTCACCTTCCTGAACTGCATGACAAGATTCATGAGGCTGCTGGTGGTGCTGTGGGCTTGCTGGGCCGTGCCCATTGAGGACTGCAGCAGGTCCTCGATGGAGATTTTGTTCTTTAGAGCCTGGTAGAGCAGCCGCTGTCTGCTGGTCAGCTGGCAGTATGTCAAGATTTCAATCTGAGATGCAGGTATGAAAAATAAGCAACATAAATCTCACACACATAGACATATTAGGTATGAAACCATAATTCTGTCTGAGAGGCTATAGAACATCACCTTGTCAGAGAGCTCGTTCTCCACATCCTTCTTTATTCTGCGCAGCATAAAGGGTTTAAGGATCATGTGCAGTCTGGAAAGTTGGTCTGAAAGGGTAAAAACCAAGGTAAATCATCTCAAGTAAAGTGAAAGCTTTGCTTGCTCAACGTGAGTGCTGCTGTTTCAATAATAAATGTTATTAGATCACACTGCAGCTGAAATACCCAAAAATATATAATAACTTAATTATGTAGGCTTGAGAAGGGCAACATACTCTTCTTTGATTTAACTGTATTATTTTAACTTCACCTCTGTAGCCAAGCCTAACATCTAGCTTAGGACACACTAGCTAAATGCCAAAACATAAAAGCAAAGCCTAACAACATGATAAAATATGTTAGCAACACAATAACACATGTCTATCTATCTGATAAACTAAAGACGGAGAATAGATGAGAATGGCTTTTGAAACTACATCACACTAAAAAAAAACCTTTCAAACTTCAAGCTTTTTAATCTACTTCAAACTTTCTATCTTGTCTTTCTCACATTAACATCCATAGTTGTCTAACTTGTCTTGCCAAACTTTTTTGAATCAAATTTTTTTAAATAATGTACTTGACTACATTCCACCCTAGCACATAATATTGTAACCTACTTGGAAATCAAATGAACAGTAAACAACAACTTAAATGGAAATAAACAAGAGTTGACTGACTTTCATCAATAGCAGATTTGTTCTCAGCATGACTCTCGATGTCCTTGGAGAACCACTCGTTGAACTCCTCGTGAGAGTCAAACAGAGTCGGCATGATGAAGTGAAGCAAAGCCCACAACTGAGAGGAAGAACACGGCGTCAGGTTTTTCACTCACCCACATGGGCTCTCACTCAAGGTCTCACATGAATACACTCACCTCTGCCATTGTGTTCTGGATTGGCGTCCCCGTTAGCAGAAGACGGTTCCTGCACTGGAACTGAAGGAGAATCTTCCATCGTACACTGCCAAGAAGAACCAGACACAGCTACTAAGAGCTCCCAATCAAGCAGCAAGTTGAGGTCAATGGAGGATATAACTCGAGACATCATATCAACACTCAGTGCTGAACTCTGAATCCTATAGGACCTATAAGATTCAGAGTTCAGCATTGAGTGTTGATGTGATGTCCTATAGTATAGGTATTCTCTTCAGAGCTCACTTTTCAGACTTGGTTAAGTCGTTCATTAATTATGGGGACTTTAAGACTTAAATACTCTTGAAAGCTACTCTGAAGCCCTGTTGAGACTCAATAAATCATGTTCCACCACAACAGAAGCTGCCGGCACATGTACTGTCATCTCCAGAGAGGCAGGAACTCACACTAAGAGCTCGAGAGGCCCTCATTCTCTGAAGGGTTCCAGTCCAGATATAGTGTCACTGCACTGACTATGAGGACAGGAACATGGAAAATCTGAGATGCACCGGTACTGGAGACTCTTTTTAGAAGCTCTTTTCCCTTGTTGAAAGGTTCAACCAAGGATGCATATCAGTTAGACAACCAGATTTTCACATTCTGGCTATTCTTGCTCATTTTAAAATTATAAGCAGTGTGACAATACTAGTGTCAGTTCCAAAACTTAAAATTTAAGTACATTCTCTGTCTAATATTCTATTCGTACATGGAAATGTATTCAAATTATATTTATGTCATAATTATTTTCATTTATAATTTTATGTTAAGCTTACCTATATAATTTCATTTATTTCTTCATTATCAAGATTTGGTTGTATGTAATAATCTCATATCTTGTTATTCCAAAAATTGCATATGTCTCTATAAATATAGTCTGTATGTGTGTAAAATTAACATTTTAAAAGCCGCTGTTTTAAAAGTACTAATTGATTTCGAATTACCTGGTACTGCTTTTCAGTGCCTGGGCCTCGTCCAGAACCATATACTGCCATTTCACCCTCTGGAAATACTTCACATCCTGCACCACCAGCTGATAACTGGTGATGACAACATGAAACGGTGCATTCTGGGTATACAGAGTTTTCTACAGGGGCCAAAAAGGAATAGTATATGGTTCAAGTAGTAGATTGCAATTCATCTGATATTTAAAAGCAATATTCTTATGAAACATTTACCTGGCTCCAAAACTTTCGAATGACTTTACGATCATGAGGATTCCCCCAGTATGGTAACACCTGAAAGACAAAAATTACATAAGAAATATTATTTGAAAAATCTTTGCCTAATGAAATTAAATAAAGAAGTAAAACTCTTAAAATAAAACTTAAATATACATACTTTTCATAAGTTGTATTATGTGAACTATTCAGGGCTCAACAATACGGATAGACTGATTAAGCTTGGCAAGTATAAGAAACTAAAAGTATGTGCTTGAATTTATAGCTTTCATAAAGTATTATTATTATATCTCTAGAATTTCCAATTATTACACAAATTAAAACTTATTTTTAGTATAAAGAAAACTAATGTTTCATGAAAAACATATTTAACAAAACATATCCTTCTGACACAAAAAAAAAGTTGCTAAAAAATTAATTGAGGCAGGGCCAGTAAATACAATGGCAGGTCAAGTATAATTCCTGACCAAGCCAACAAAAAGAAATAATTATTGTTGAACCCTCTGATATTTCTAAAGGTTTTCTGGCTGGGATTTCAGACACAGATGATTTGTGAGATTAATCTGACTGAATGGGAATGAATATTTAGGTTGCTGACATTAGTGGAACATGAGAAAAATGATACAACACTGCCCCCTAAGGATTACAAAATTTAGACCAGAAGTGCAGTAATCTGTCATTCATTTCCTTTAAGCAAAAATATGCAAATGATAAGAAAAACACATTTTCCATTGTTCCGAAAAGTCTCCGGAAATAGTTCAAAGGGTTTGTAAAATGTTTGAGACAGCGAGGGACACTAAAAGAAGCAAGAGAGAGCGGTAAAGAGGATTCCACGGCTGCAGGTGTTTCCCTGCACGACTGTCGCACTCACCTTGAATTTGGGGACAAAGCGGGAGAACTCCTGATGCCAGTTGTTGAGTGTTGAGGCTGGGGAGATGATCAAGAAGGGTCCCCAGATGTTTTCCCTCTGTCCCATAGAGCACACGGACACAAAATAAGCCAAACAGGTGCAGACAGCGGAGGGGGAAGGGGACGGAGATGGTGGGAAAGAAAGAGAGAGAGAGAGAGAGAGAGAGAGAGAGAGAGGAGAGAGGGGTCAAAACAGGAAACAACTGAAGAACGAGGTAACATGCTACCATGGCTTCCTATGGGCCCACAGCGCTACACTTTCATATCAAATACCAAAACTCTGTATCCTCCTTTTTTCGCAAGCCTTGGAAGTCACGCAGATCAGCGGAGACAGCTGCAGGGTTCACACTGATGCCAAATAACTGATTTGTGGTGTCAGGGGTTTGTTTGGGAAAAATTTAAATGATAGCACAGGAAAGCAGAACAGAGTATTGTTTTCTTTTAAAACGCTGGTGTCATATTTCCAGATTTTCGACCTGAGAGCCTAGAGATTGGGAAATACAGTATCTTTCAAGTGAAATCTGTTGGCTTGAAGATGATACAAAGGGATGGAGAGAGCGTATACATGTAATGCTCTGAGAAAACTCAAACTGAGATTTTTCATTAGTAGTAGTACAAGTATTACTATTTGTTATTTGGTAATACTAAAAGAACATTTCAAATGTCTTCATTAAAGGTGCCATATGTAAGATTGACATCCGGTGGTTGAACTAGGTATTGCATTCCAAATTCAAAATATTTTAGAGGGTTTTTTTCACCTGGTCCCTCCTTCTTAGACTTGACTCATACGCAAGTTGCCAGATTGACGACATCAGCAGGAACGAGCGCACCTGACGATGGAAAGAATCTCCAATATTTATTCTGCTTTTATTATACCGTTGTTGATCATAACGTTTTTTGGTTGGATGTCGAGGGTTTTTAGGATGGGCAGAAAGTTCAATTTCCCGCTCTGACCCCTTTCGTTTGCCAGCTTCCATGACTGAAATGAAATACGCGGTGTTTCCCGCCAAAACAAAGACGGACATTCCACCCTGAATGCACATTTTCAAAGGAGAATAACAGACTGTAGCATTGTTTTTCAGATAAACAAGTATGTTAACTTAGCATGTTTCTTAAATATCTGCAAACATATTATGGTATTTTTACGCTTTAGTAGAGTCCAAATCTTACAGCACCTTTAAGGAAAGCTAGGATGAATGGCAAGTTTTTCAGTGCATAACTACTTAATTTTCAGTCTGTCCCTCGTCCAAAGCTGCTGCCTGTCTTCAGAACCTTACCAAAACCTTACCAAGCAGCAACCTCCCGCTCTCTCTTGTGAAGCCCATACGGAAGTGACTTAAACTGTAATTCATCAACTGGCCGCTAGAGGCTGGCTGCAAATGGGAGTCAATACCATAGACTCCCTGTTTTTATGCAGTCTATGTAGACTCCGCATGTTAAAATTGCCAGATTTAAAGCAGAAAAAAAACATGTTTTTGGTCTATAAAGCCAATTTTGCCCTTCATGACAACTGTGAGGGGGGTGAATTTTTTTTATAACTCATTTGTTTAAATTATATTAAGCCTAAAAGTTCTGCATAATTAAGGGCGCAATTGAGTGACAGGTGGATTACCGCTGCTGACACCACCGTTGAGCTAGGTGGGCGTGGTTTTAGCAACCAGCTCCCACCTTTTGCCCATTTTCGATTTTCCGTGAGTGACGCGCAGTGCCACTCCGTCCATGTTTTTATACAGTCTATGGTCCTTACCTCTCCCAAATGAGCCAGTAAAGCGATGGTCTGAACTGTCTTTCCAAGCCCCATCTCATCTGCCAAAATGCCATTAATGCCCTAAGAGAGACAATCAAACAGAGACATAAATCACAGTCCTAATGGAAAGATGAGATGTAAACTACTGTTCAGAAGTTAGGTGGTCTGTAAAAAAATGTCATGTGTTCGTAATAATCACTCATTTATTTGATAAAAAATACAGTAAAAACAGCAATATTGTGAAATATTATTACAATTTAAAATAAAAGTATTTTAATATACTTTAAAATGTAATTCATTTTCATGATGGCAAAGCTGAATTTTCAGCATCATTCCCCAGTCTTCAGTGTCACATGATCCTTCAGAAATCATTCTAATATGCTGATTTGGTGAAGAGATATCTCTTATTATTATTATCAATTTTGAACACAGCCATGCTGCTTAGTTTTTTTTTTTTTTAATATTTGAAAAAAAGTTCAAAAGAAAACATTTCTGAAATTATAATTATTTCTGTCACTTCTGACCATTCGAATGCATCTTTGCTAAATAAAAATGTTTTTTATTAAACTATAACCCAACCTTTTGAATGCTAGTGTATGTATAAATAACCAGAAAAGAGCATCAAAAATCACCTGTTCATAAAGATTGGCCAGCCAGTTCATGCCTTTGAGCTGGTAGCCCTTAAGTTTCCCATTGAAGATGGTGGGCTGGGGGATATCTTCCCCTGCTTGAATAGATGGGTTTGATAAGCTGTAGCTCTCGCCGAAGCCAGAGCCAGGCACGCTAGCCGTGTGCAGAGAGGCACTGCGACTGTCCTTTGCTTCCTCGTCAAACAACCTGGTCTACAGAACAAAAAAACAGGGACATTGTAATAATTTACAGCCAAAATTCATTAAGATAGACATGTATAATTTTAATCAAAGGCATAAAATACAATTCAGACTGCCACTTACTCTGGCCTGGTGGATCTGGTATGCCTCTTTTGCATTTTTAAGGGCCTGGGACTTGTAATATTCACTATCTGCAAAAGGACAGCATGAAATCTGACTCTAAAATGCATTTGATTGTTAAACACATTTTGATAACATCTATCAGGGACAGAAAAAGATCCTACCATAGTCCTCCTGGCCGACATTGACCATAACTCCTCCACCGATGTCGATCTGCCGTTGGGAGGTGTTGTCCTCAAGCTTGCACAGGATCTCCTCCTCTGTGCCGTCTCCCCCAGCGTTCTGCTTGCCTCCCATGAAGTGAGCATACAGCTCTGTCTGGGTGATCAGGAAGTTAAGCTTCCTCTGCTGACGCTTAGCCTGACAGGACACACAGGAAGAACTGTCGGGACAATGTTTTAGGAAGTGATTTTCATTTCTAGTGCATATGTATTGATACCTCCCGCATCTCCTCATCAAGTTTACGCTGCTCAAGAGCCTCTTTCTCAGCTCGCTTGCGGTGCTCCTTCTCCACCTTCTCATACTTCTTCCAGTACAATAGCATCTCTTTGGTGAGGCGGCGTGCCCGTGGCAAAGTCTCTTTGCAGTTCTTCTGTGCCTGGATCGCAGCCCTCCGGACCTCACGCATACACTGATGGGCCAACTGGACAAGTATACACATGCAAGTATGCATTAAATTGATCAGTGGTCAGTAATGGTATTGACAATGGTACAAAAGATTTCTTTTTCAAATAAATTCTGTTTTAAGTTTGTGTTCACTGAAGAATCCTGAATGTTTAAAAAATGTTTCAGTATCTCCAGAAATATGAAGTAGATCAACAATATTAAGTTTTCAACATTGAAGCATTGATGCACCAAATCAAAATATTAGAATATTTTTTTAAAGGAACATGACTGCTGAAAACATGGCTTTTGATATAAAAATTTGTATTTACATTTAAAAAATATTACTGAATTTTAAGCATTTTTTCCCAATAAATGCAGCCTCGGTGAGCATGAGAGATTTCTTTCAGAAACATTTTAAAATCTTACCAACCCCACTGGTAGTGTATGCAACAAGTAAACCCCTCTCACCTTTCTGGCATTGGTTAAAACGAAGTTCCTTGCTGAGACTTTCTGTTTAAACGCCTGAAATGAAACAATGAAAACAGAGATTAAAGTGGGAACAGAAGAAACAGCTCAATGGGATTCCAAACTGATGACCAAGAAAATGTATTGTACCTTTGGGATTTCTTTTTTGGCAATTGTGAGCCAGACCTTTCGTCTACGGGCATTGAGCTGCTCAATGGTTAAGTGCTTCTTTTTGATCATGGGGAGGGGTGCATCATGAGAAAACTTGGCAAAAACTTTTGTTACGTGTGGCCGTCCCTCCATGGAGAACTCCTCTCCTCGTTTCTTCTTCTTTTTCATCTTTTTCTTAGCTAGGAAAAAAGAGGAATGAGTACTCAAATGAGCAGAAAACAGCTACTGTCCTCCTCTTTTGTTTTGTAGGCTTACCTTTGCATTTCTTCTCTTCCTTGATTTTCTTTTTCTTGAGGCCCAGTAGGTGACGCTGCTGCTCATAGAATGGGTCGTGAGTGGACAGGAGTCCTGTGCTGTAGTGTTGATAGTGCTGCAGCTGTGAACACAAACACACATTACCAACTGGTTCCAGGAAGCTATTGAAGTGTGGGCAACTCTCCCAGACTCAGCAAGAATGTCGTACCTCTCTGTCAGAGTGGAACTTGCTCTGGTGGAGTTTGGTGAACTTGTGCAGGCGCAGCATGTCCTGGAGCTCTTCCTGTGTCATTGTGAAGTCCGAATCATCCGAGTCAGTATCGGAATCTGTGGTGTCATCGCTCAGCACGATGCCCTGAAATTCACAAACAATCTCCCAAATATCAGACTGCTTAGACATGCAAATAAAGGAGAGGCACAATTACAAATGAATTATCATTTAACGATGTTAATTCCTTTTCGGAGCAAAAAGTGAAAATGACGTGACATTCAGCAAAGTATGGTGACCCATACTCAGAATTCTTGCTCTGCATTTAACCCATCCGAAGTGCACACAGCAGTGAACACACACACACACTGTGAACACACACCCAGAGCGGTGGGCAGCCATTTATGCAGCGGCGCCCGGGGAGCAGTTGGGGGTTTGGTGCCTTGCTCAAGGGCACCTCAGTCGTGGTATTGCCGGCCCGAGACTCGAACCCACAACCCTAGGGTTAGGAGTCAAACTCTCTAACCACTAGGCCACGACTTCCCCTTTTTTTTGTTGAAAGTGAACAACTGTAACTGCATATCTTATTACTGCAAATCAAACTTATTTGTATTTGGTCATAATTACAACTTCTAAAGGGCCAGGCTATAGAACAAAAAAGGATTTATTTCAATGCTTTTGTGTTCCCCAGAGAAACGTTTTATTTGTTCAAAAAACTTTCCTGTTCTCTCCCAAAAGTATTGCGTTCCCCTAAGAAATATAACATTTGCTCGCAAAAGCTTTCAAATATAATATTTCATCCTACCTCATTTCCATGACTAGCTCTGCGTTTGCAGTTTCTCTGGGACAACGCAAAACTTTTTATGAGAGAATGCAAACATTTTAGGAGTGAATGCATGCAATGTTTCTTTGAGTTTATAATTTGCAAAGTGCCTTTATTTACTATTTTAACCGCAATTATTGTTTTAAACGGTTTTACTTCGAGGCGGAAACAGGCTTCTATAAAGCAGGGATTGGATTTTTGTACTGTTTTATATATATATATGCATTACCTTTAGCCATTTCCTGCTTTTCTTCAGTTTCGAGAAGTTATACAGATTGGCCTTGTCAGCTTTGTGCTCTGTGGATGACAGGTTGGGGTTCAAGGTAAAAAAAAAAACAATTTAACTCAAAACTTTCACTCCTAAATAAATGAAGAGTACCTTTGAAAAATAGGTTTAAAATCATATACACATTAGAATGCCTCTTGAAGGCTGCCGATTTGAAATCACATGACCAGCATAATACTACTCTTTTTATCATAGTAATGAGACAAAATGTAATTAGATGCCAACAAAAGTCCAAGACAACTGGTCAGCGCAATATATACAGAAAATGACATTCTCATGTTATATAACATAGCTATTGTTTATTCTGTCTTGAACCTTGCAGCACAGCTCCATTGAGAGTGTCACACTCTGCCTCTCCATCTCTGCAGGAGTCCTTGGTCTCGTTCTCAGGGTTGATGTGATCATCTTTCACTGCCAGCAGTGGGTTAGACGGGGCCAGAGAAGAACCCTCACCCAAACCACCATCGCTTTCATCACTGATATAGAGAAGCACACACAAACACAACCATAAACAAGCCACCACAGGGCTGACATCCCAGCTTCAGTGCAATATTTCCCATAAAACGTTTACTATTAGCATTTGGTGTTTGGAATTATTGGGACTAGAGAAACATTCTAAAACAACAAGTTAGCTAAAAATCACAAACAGGGTTGAGGTATTATATTCGCTGAGGATTTTGTAAAGGCATGGTAGTCATGCAGTGACTTAAAAGACAAAGGGGTCAAAGAGGACCTCTCTGCCTTGGAGAACTACACAACGAATTACCTGGAAATGCTCTGGTTAAAAACAGCAGCAGTCTGTCTTAGAAAAGTGTCTAGACGGAGGGATCGCTCAAGGTACTGCAGGTGAAGTGGTTTGGCCAACTTTGAGCATGTGGCGTCTCCCACAACATCCTGCTCTGAGGCCATAGGTAGAGGTTAAGAGCCTGAGAGGGCGATTACTGCAAACACAACACAGAAAGTGTTTGTCGGTTAACTCTGAATGAGATTATGAAGATCATCTGAATACTTTGAATCAAGGTAATAAAACTGTGGTACAGTACAGTACCTTTAAAGAGTGAAACTTCATATTTCACAATTTCAACATTCAGTGCACCAGAAATGATGAATCTGAAACAGAAAAGGATGTGATGTTGACTTATTTACTGCACTTACTGATGAAACTGTCCACTCTTATATAGACATAATCACTTTTAGAATTATTGCACATGTAGGGCAAGAATATTGCATTTAAATATTCAGAACTGGATGAAAAAACACATATGCACATTGCATACTGGAAGTGGCTGTAGAAAATGAAGTGGATTGAGATTAACAGAGTTGACAAGTTTATTGATATCATATTGAAATGTAATACTGACTTTTTCCATTGCTGTAGCAGGATGTGGGCAACAGAGGTGCTAACAAAGCTAATAAACAGCCTTGTGAGGTTCAGAATCAGCTGGCCATAAACTTGAACTGGGCTTTTTAGATATGCATGTGTTCAAAGATTCAGTTTTAAGAAAAGCAGATTTTCCTTATTAATTATATTATTGTTTAAACATTTGGGATTGGGGAAAAAAGTACGCTTTTGGGAAAAGTCAATTATGCTCACTAAGGCTGCATTTACTTGATCAAAAATACAATAATATTGTATAATATTGTAGCAATTTTAAATATATATATATATATATTTATTTATTTTTTTTATAGTGTAATTTATCCTTGTGAGGGCAAAGTTGAGTTTTCAGCATCATTACACCAGTCTTCAGTGTCACACAATCCTTCAGAAATCTTTCTAATATACTGATTTGCTGTTCAAGAAACATTTATCATTATAAATGTTCAAAACAGTCATGCTGCTTCAAATTTTTGTGTAAAATGAGATACATTTGTAACAAGTCTTTACACTTACTAAGTATTATTGTAAAGTAAACAATCTTACTGGCCACAAACCTTGGAATGTTAGTGCATCTCTGTAGCTTTTAATGCTTCTGTCTCAGCTTTAAGATCATCTATGATTGTGTAATCTTAAAACACAACAAAATTAGCTAATATCAGATATACATGTTTAAAACAGATTTTTTTTTTTAGAAAAACAGACAAAAGACTGATAAGACATTTTATCAAAAGATATTGATAACTCATCTTGCACTGCATATATATATATAAATTCTAAATCAAATGCTCACTATAAAAATGAGACTGTCCACACCATCTAAAGACACTTGTAATAAATACCAAGTAGCAAATCATGTTTTTGTGGCATCAAAAAACCCCATCCTGGGGTCTAAATGTTGAGAAAATGTAGCAATAGTTCTATGTATGCCACAATACAGAGGGGGAAAAATCTTTTGCTACTTGTTTCGTTGCAATTAAAAAAAAAAAAAAAAAGATAAAATGTGAAGTGCATGGATTAATTGTTCAAAACACCAAAAATAGTGTGAATTTCCTTCTCATACCCTTTTTAAAGAATAGTGAATGCTCAAACCAAAAGTATTATTTGTTAAAATAGGCAGTTTTATTGAAAATGCACCATTAGAAATTAATTCACATCTGTTCGTAGTAATTCACCTCAATGCAAATCTAAAACAGTACATGATACTCCACCTCACATGGTGCTGGTGCATTAGCACAGGGTTTGAGAGTTTTTGTAAACATAAATAAAGCACTGACACCACTAGTGTTTTAGTGCCCCATTTAACCATTTCCTGGATGCAACATAACAAACACAGCAACGGCTGAGATACAATTCTCACTTCAGTAGTTTGGCTACTGCTTTGGCATTAACGCCCGGGGATGTGTTAAACTGACTGGTCGATTTGGATTTCTTAATTTGAGAGAACGCGATTTATAAACCTTACGCACACTGATGATGCAGTCATTCAAGCATAACGTTAGTTTTTTATATAATAAGGAAATGTACATCAGGGCAAGGTGTCTTTAGACTCATAATTAAATCCATGTAAAGCTACTGTTCACACAATATTATCGACAGGGTGATATTTTATGTCCGATTTAGCTTAGCTAGCATGCTAATCTGGCTAGGTTTAGCTAACGCTAAACGTCTCAGCAGCCAGTGCTGGCTGTTAATCTAAATCCAGGGTTACTGTAACGTTATATGTTGCTAGTTAGCAGAGCTACAATATAAGGTACATTTGAGCCACGACCAGTAAAAACGAGCTTTATTGGATTTTTAAAAGCAAGGCTATGAAGTCTAGCTATAGCTGCTATTTTGGAATGATAAGCGAGCAGAGATGACTTTTTATCAAGGTTTTAGTATTATGACAAGTTCTTGATCATTTTGAATAATTGAAATGGGTTCTGTCTCTTTAAGGCCACCACCTCTTTGTCAAATGAAATGTAGGGAGATATGATTTAAAATGATTCGTAAGAGTTCCGTGGCCTTGTTCCACGTGAGGTCAAGCACCATCTGTCCCGTCTCGTGTCGATATGTACTGCGGGAGTAGAGGAGGCCAGCAGATCTGTGATTCTAATCCTAATTCTTTCTCCCTCCCGGCCATCTTCCCCCATTGCGTCCCCACCAGGTTCTTCATAAACGCTAGCTCACCTTGTCCCCCGTGTCCGCCGTTTTTGCTCTGTCTCTGTTGCAGCCGACTCGCAGCTCTCTGTCTCCAAAATGGCGGTTGTGAGCGAGGAGAGAGACCGTGAGTCGGTAGCAGCAGAGAGGCGGCCACTTTCAGTAACTGAGAGAGCAGGGACACGGCGCCATGGCGAGGATAGAGTGGGGAACAGGCGAACCAATCAAATAGAGAGCGATGGCTACAATCTTATAAGCATCAGAGACGTAACATATAAAAGCACTAGTAGCAGAAGGAAAAGAGTAGTTTAGTTAAAAAAGGAAGTGGTAAAGAATTCGACCCATTATAAATGTAACGGTTTATCGGAGGATCGTATAATGGCTGTCGGAGTTCTACTGATTGTGCCTAGAAAAACCGAACGTTGCCGAAGGACTAATGACGTAACTTTCCGAATTTAACCTCAAAATATCGCGTGATTGAGATTTGACGTAAAATTTGTCACAGTCCTACATATAGCATTAATGCATTTTTTTCTGTTGATGCTATTTTTAATTTTGCTATGTTTTAATTTTGTTGTTCCATAATATAAACTAAATGTTCAAATAAATTTGAAAATGTCAATTTCTTGTGCTAGTTATCTTGCTTGCCAAAACATATCCATAAATGTAAGATATTAAAAGTAATCCTATTTCTCATTCAATCTATCATTCAATAAATCAATTTATCTATCAATCTATATGTCCTTATCTACTTCATGAAATGTAAGTTCACATTTTTTTTTTTACTTAACATTTAGTTTCTGTTCGTTTTTATTTTCTAATTTTATATATTTTCCTTTAGAGCCATGTCATAGCGCTGTGCATAAATCCTTGGCTATTATCACTTGAAATATGTTATTTATTTATTGTATAGTTGAATACATTAAATAAATAGCACTCATGAACAGAGGTCATTTAATCAAATAAATAACATCAATAACTTTAATGTGTACATCTTAAAATGTGCTTGGATACAAAATTATTGTATATATTTTACAAAATGAAATAATTTTCTATAAAATGTCTGTGCACACATTTGCATATCCCATAACATATCACAACACAAAGTCTGGTCAAATAGCAATCATTTATTATTTTTTGTTGCATACATAAAAAAAAAAAGATATTATTCACATTACTCATAATGCAAAATGAACAAGTGCATATTAATTTTTTAAGTGACTAAGCAACATAAAATCAAAGAAGACCATTTGTACAGTACATATCTGTTAACAGAATCATGTTAATGCTCATTAATTCAGCATGTAGCATATAACATTCTAAACAAATTACTACTTTCACAATGCACAAACACTTAAACTTCCGGCATATGTACAATGATCAACAGCAGCCCTCAAAAGAACTCATGGAGAAGTGTGTCCTTCAGAGCCAGCTGGACATCTCTTGATCAAACTTCTGTGGATCTATGAAAGGCTTGTCAATGGATTTGATCATTAGCTCTCCACAGTAGACACACTCACACGCTATGATGTCATCAATGTCTGACTTGATCTGCTCTCTGCTTCCTTGACCCTTGCCTAAGCTGACCGTATCCTCCTCTCTGGGCCTGTTCCTGGATTTGGTGGTCTGCGTGGTCGCTGCCAGCTTCTTCTGTAGCTCCTCCAATTTATTCTGCTTATAGGAAGAGAGGTGAGGGATGACTTCCTGTAAAAGGCAATCATAATGGAACATGTGCCCACAAAGGAAGAGATAGAAAGGTCGGTTGAGCAATGGGAAATCACAAGTGGCACATTTTTCCTGAGACTCCACCACCCCGTACTTGTTCCTCATCTCCTGGATGTCTTCACGGATGCGTTTGGCACTTTCCGTGGCCTCCTCCATTTCTTGTTTCAGCTCCTCAATGTGTTGGTTGTACTCTTCCAGGGAGTTGCAAATTGCCTCCTTGAAGTGGTCTATCGTAACAAAATCTGGAAAGAAAGGCAAGATGTCCTCAATCTTAAGAAGGTTGCAACTGGACAGACAGTTCATGGCCTTCTTGACATCTTTCTCCTCCTGAACCACATGACGAGCAATCTTCAGCCACAGCTTCTTCCTCAACTCCTCGTCGTCCTCTGGAAGGTCGGCGCAAGACTTGGCCAAATCTACATCCACCTAAATGGATGAATACAGGAATTTTTTTATGGAATGTAAAAAATGCAGGGCGATACAGCTTTTCTAATATCATAATGAGGTAAAAAGCTTCATCATTGGGGGGTAAAATCATGCTGAATTTCCCTTTCTTTATCATTGACACTCATAGAGCACAGTCATAGGTCCTTAACAGAAATTCAAGGAGAATGTAAGAGATTATAATCACACATACCTGTAGAGCTAGATCCACAGCCTCCTCATACAGCTCCATAATCTTGTACACCAAGACACATGCCTGCAGGTACCCATGTTCGGCACAAAGGCGCAAGGCATATTTCAAGTCATAGTGGATGTCGGAGACATGCGTTCCCGCTTGTTCGAGGTACCACAACAGAGAATCCGGCTTGTGTTTAGCATAAAGCGAGAGTAAGTAATTGTGAATGGCTTCGTCTTTGACATCCAGCTCATATACACAGAACTCCATGTACCGGATGGTCTCGTTTATCTGCTGCATGCTGCCCATCTGGCTGTAGTTCACCAGTGCTGGGATCAGATTCTTGGGATCCAACCGATTTCCCATCTGAATCCATGCATCGACCACCTTTTTGGGGATGTGCTGCATGAGGACTGGGGAGAACTTGTAGAAGAGCTTGTCGTCGCAGTGTTTGGAGAGAACATCTAAAGCTGCACTGTAGTCGTCATGCTGGCAGTAATGAGATATAACGCGTTCATAATCTTGCATGATGACCGAGAAATACACCATGTTGTCCACGTCGCCGTGACTAGCGAGCAGGTCGTAGATGGTGTTGCGATTGTTGTAGAAGCACTCTTTATGTTTGGGGCTTTTAAGAAAGGTGCGGAACTCTTCGCGGGTCTCCAGGAAGAGGTGTTGTTTGCCGTCATCGGTCTCCAGTTGACCAAGCTGGTTCAGATAGAGTTCTGTCAGCCAGGTGACCAGCAGGGTGATCTGAGTCTTCTCTGTGGGCTTGAAGTTGCTCAGCTTCTTAATCAGAAACTCTTTCAAGGCCTCCTCCTGCTTGGCCTCGATGAACCTCAGCGCAATCTCTTCAAAGTAGTTCTGAGTGAGAGCATAGCATTTGGCGCTCTCCATGTAGCGCTTGTTCTGGAAGCAGTGCTCGGCCTCTTTGGCAAGCACCATATCTAGGCATTCTGGGCGGTCTTTGCAGTACTCTTTGGCCAGGTCAAACTTATTCATGCTCATGTACATCTGCCAAACGTCCCGCGCCTCCCTCTGGATGTGGTAGCGAAACACAGCTTTCTCGGTGTAGATCCACACGAGCCCAGTGATGGGATCTTTGATCATCTTTTTTAGCATGCCGAACTTCTCTGGAAACACATCTTCGTGCACTACCTGCCCATTCAGAGTGCAGATACCCTTGATACGATCTGGGAGCAGGAGCAGGAAGTGAAACTGTGTGAGTACTATAGAGATGGGCTTGATGAAGTTTAGATCAATGTCTGATGTGTATTCCCACACTTGAACATCACTGAGTAGAGAGTCGGGCCGCACGTAGTCTAGCTGTCCATACAAAACCCCATTTCCCATCATCCATGCAAAGGCCTTCGGGGAACTGCGCAGCTTTGAGGTGTAAAACGTAATCTCACTGTAGCCCATATTGACTGGAAACTCCTGGAAGCTGGGTAGGAGATCCTGGTTCTGGGCAAAGATGGAGCTGAACCCCTGCTGCTCGGATCCCTCTGCCAGCTTTCCAACGAACTGGAAGAGGCGTTTCCGTGTGGTCGCAACAATGAAGTACTTGGATTCCAAGCCACGTTCCACCTCGAGGCAACAAACCGGAGCTGGCTTCCCATCCTCCTCCAGGGAATGAACCTGTCTGAAGTACTGGTCTGGGTTAGTGTTGAACAGAGAGCCCTCAGAGGCAGAGATCTCCGCTTCAAAGATGATTCCCTGGCTGGTGCCGACCAGAATCGGCCCGGTGTTGGTCTCAGAGCCGGTTAATTTGTTCCATCCTATGCTCTCAATCAGGTGACCTCTCCATCGTGACAGACTTCGGACCTTTTGAGTGTTTCGGTTTAGGTATACACATTCGTTTGTGTTGAGGCTGATGACTAAATGTGACCCTGTAAGGCAATTGATAAGGTCATTTTACAGATTGCATTAAACAAGCAAATTTTTAAATTAGAAATTTAAAAAAGCCAGGCCTGAGCTTTTTTTTTTTTTTGGTATAAGAACCATCTTGAATCAATGCTAGGTGTAAATTGGTATAAAATGATCGTGTCACATTTGTATTTTAAAAGCTAATCCATCTGATCAGCCTAATCACTTGTCAACTGTGCTGAAGAGAATTTATATATATATATATATATATATATATATATATATATATATATATATGTCTGTGTGTGTGTGTGTATACACACACACACACACACACACATAATCACACTCACACATTTATCTATATACATTTTAGAAAATGTATTATTTAACATTAATTTCTAAATTATTCAATATTATTAAACATTAAAATCATGATGACTTACATGGCAAAACATTATGGTACAATTTGTGCTATAGACTATCACAAGATAATCTTGCAACGTCAGACATAAAAAAAGAATAATTGCTAAAAACAAAACAATGGTCTCACCTGACCATTTGTGAATGGATCACACAAGACAGATCTTAAGACCAGGTTTAAACAGATAACCCATTTCTCTTAATGAAAATGCATTATAAAGCATTATAAATAATCTCAAAAACCGATTACATTCGTGTGTTTATTCATTGTACTCATTTTACCAGCATTGAAAATATACATTTCCCAGTTCACATCTATTAAACTACTTTGCAATGTTTCTTTTGTCATACTAATTTCCATGGATATCTAATCAAACCACGTATGTATCTAATGACATCTAATAGATGGCAGGAATGCATTTAAATCCTCTTACAACAAGGTGTGAACACTGACACGTCATTACCTGTAGGATCTAGGAAAAGTTTGTGCACTTTGCTGTCATCCTTTCTTCCCAGTTCAATCTGATTTGGCTGATCAGGTTTTCCGAGATCAATTCTGAAACATAATATGCATGACAACGTTACATTTTAAACTGCTCTGGAAATGTTTTTAAAAGTTTTTTACAGGAATGCATCTATGATGTTAATTAGTCATAATTAGTAATTGATTACAATAACACAAATAAAAGGCAAATTAAGTGATTTTTATCCCAATTGAACATAACGTGACAAGATTAAATATGCATTTTAAAGAGGATTGTATTTAATGTTCACATCCTCGCTGCTTAGTCCTTTCACCTTTTAATACTCAGACAGTAAAATAGACGATCACTAATTGCATGTACATAAACTAATCAATGCAAAACTTAGCAACTGCAAGATCTCTTAAATAAACAATTGTGGATTACATAGAGTCGAGAAATCACAGCTTTACCTCAGGAGGGTGTCTTTCCCCAGACTCATGCATAACTGGTTGTTGCACACTGAGAAATGGTTGATTTTTTCGGGAGGTGAGAAATCGATGCGCTGCTTGTTGAAAATAGGTTTCTCTTCCTCCAACCTTACATTCACAAACCCTTTGAACGGAAAAACTTAATGTAAAGTGCCACAGTCACACCAAATTACCCAAAAATGGAATCATAATGTCTGCAAATATGATAAAAATGATGGAGATGTAGAGGTTTGTACCTGAATGAGTGATCCCGATGTTGGCCGCTGACACACGGCTGTGTTGACGGATGTTCTGAGAATCTTCATATTGATCCAGAATAGATGCCATTGCAAATGATCATATATTCACAAAACTACAGTATGTGTAACAAACACTGAACCTGTGTTTACACTGCATGTAAAGACGACGTACAGTATTTCTACCAGCCGCTCCCACCCATAACACGCTAGCATGTGAGCTAAATGTCCAGTTCAAGAGCTAATTTACTGACAATAACGTTACACCCGTTATGTGCTAAGGAATATATACTGGAACTAAAACAGATGCAAAATAAAACGAAAATGATCTCTAAATTATATTTGATCAAAGAATAAGGACAGAACTAAGAGACCGAGCTGCGTTGTGTGCAAAGCATCGCTGTCTTGGTCAGCTGATGAAAATCATGTGATTAACGTGACAAAATCTCACTGTTGTTCTTTATCTGTCCACGTAGTGGCACTGTTCAGTTAACAATCGATTCTCGATTTCTAATACATATAAATTTTGTGTAATTACACTTATTTTAGGATTATTAATCGAAATTGTTGTTTTTAACGTTTTTTGTTTAAAAAAAAATCGCTATTATTTTTTGAAACAATCATGGCAGTCCAATAATATTTTTTATCCAGATCCAAAAACAAAGGTCTAACAATAAAAATGAAAGTCCAGATCGTCTTTATTTCTTACATTTTTACACGGCTATAACAAGTCAATCGAACTGGTCCAGTTTTTCCTCTTAAAGATGATAATTGTGTCAAACGCCTCATTTGCATTTCATTTTTAAAGGGTCTGTTTAATTGCATAACACAAAGCTCCCCAGTAGTAAAATATATTTTATTGAACAAATTAGAAAAGACATGCATTTTTTCATTGAGAATCTTATGGGATTAAAATCATTAAATGGTTAATCTATGTTCAAACCGAAAGATTTGTTCTTTCCATTGAGGTCCGTGACTGTGGTGGGCGTGGCTATGCAAAGTCAAGCCTCTCCGTCTGGCTGATTCAAAAGGCACAGAGATGTCCCGTCACAGATCAGAGAGAGTCAATTCAGCCTTTGAGCTGCGAAAGTAATGAGTCACTCATCAGTCTCAATAAAGACGCAACCCAATACTGTGGAGTTTAACAAGTATTCCTGAAGACCCTTCTTCTTGGCTTTAATTGTTGGACATGCCACCTCAAATGGATTACTTTTACCACGAGTCGAGAGTTCCGTCCGTGTGTTTAGAGCAGGACGAGGCGCTGGAGCCTGCGATCAGCTGTATGCTCGTTGGGGATGGCGCGGTTGGGAAGACTAGTATGATTGTCAGCTACACAACCAATGGATACCCTACGGATTACAAACAGACGGCTTTTGACGTCTTCTCAGGTGAGCGGATGATATTTGACCCCTTCTAAACCCCGACGTTTAAGTTAAAGTAATCAGATGAATCATGAGGATGAAAACTTAAGTTTTTCAATTCTGCTTCTTCAGGACAAGTTCAGGTGAATGGTACCCCTGTGCGGATTCAGCTGATGGATACAGCTGGACAGGTAATAGTTTCAACATTTAATCACATTTCACAGAAGTTGTATCCTATAGGAACTTCTTGAGAGTTTACATTTTGTAAATGGATAAAGTATGTCAACTTTGTTCAGAAAGTTAGTCTTCTGTAAACCGTGTTTAGTTTGTCATCTGCAAACAATTTTTTGTAAAGTGGAAACTTTGTTCAGAAATGTTTAAAAATTGTAAACATAAAATAATTGTAAATTGTAAACAATGTAATAAAAAAATTTAAGATTAGATTTTGTTGAAAATGTCTGTAAGTTGTAAACTTTGTTAAAAGTCTGTAAAGTGGCAACTAAAAAGTTTGTAAAGTTTTGTTTAACTTTGTCAAGTGTTCTTATCTGTCGTTGGCTTTGATTTGCAGGAAGAATTTGATGAATTCAGATCTCTGTCTTACAAACACACAGATGTCTTCCTTCTCTGCTTCAGTGTGGTTAACCCCACGTCATTCGAGAACATAACCAAGAAATGGATCCCTGAGATTCGTGCGTGTAACCCATCCTCCCCCATCATTTTAGTGGGAACTCAGTCGGACCTTCTGTTGGACGTTAACATTCTCATAGACCTGGACAGGTACAAGGTCAAACCCGTGCTCAGCTCACAGGCGCGGAGCCTCGCTGAGAAGATCAGGGCCGCCGAGTACGTGGAGTGTTCGGCCCTGACCCAGAAGAACCTAAAGGAGGCCTTCGACGCGGCAATATTCACGGCTATTAAAAACAAGACCAGGAAGGCCAAAAAACTGAGACTTTCAGACAGACGAGCTAAAGCTTTTTCCAAATGCAGCTGGAAGAAGTTCTTCTGCTTCATCTGACCTTGTGGGTCCAAATGTCTAGACTGTTTACATGAGATACTAATTTATTTTGGACTGTGTGTTTACCTACGGTCATTTAGCTTTATTTTTTGGGTGGAGTTGTTTGATCTGTGGGAAACTTCCCAGGAAATGTTCAAGTGACGTTTGAGAGCTGTTGTGTTACTCAACACAATGTTTAAGGAGCGTTTTAATCACAAATGCTGTAAGGTTTATAGACACATTATGAAGAAGGATTAGAGAAAACTACTCCTTAAATTGTTCACAAAGAGCACCCACCATATGTAAATGAATGAATTTGCATAGCTGCCTGTTCAAAGCTTGAATGGTGCTCACGTGGAGATGTCTCTGATGGTCGAGGGGACAAGAGTGGGTATCTGTCTTATCTCTTTTGTGTCGGGCACAACTTAGACAGTCTCTTTCATATGCAACAGCCCAAACTAAAGTCAGTGTGTGTTTTCTCCTTCTTATGTGCCTGTGACCACATAAATCCAACATCACTCTTACAATGATTCAGCCTGTTCTCCTGATAAATCTGAGCTGGGGATTGTGTTGCAAATTGGCAAGATAAGATAATTAAACTTGTGTGAAAATGGTTTCCTGCAACTGGGGAAAATTTGGCAGAGTGGTTTCTGGTTTCCTAAGACGGGGTTAGCGTCCTTTCGTGTGTAAATGTAGTGTTAGAGCACATACACAAATGAAAGTATAGGAGCCCAGCCCATTTTGTGGAGCTGTAGCTTGATTATGTTTATTTTTTACTCTTTTACTGACAGTGTGTTCTTCTCACAGAGTAAACAGTACTGTCTTTGTTACAAATATGCTTCTTGTGGAAGTTCTTTTCTTTAAAATGCTGTTTGTTTTTAACAGTTCTGTTTTGATGCCTCAGGCAAGAAGGATGTACCGCTTGATCATTTTATCTGTCTTCACTATTGTTTTGCCTTTTGATCAAATCCAAGCAGCACTTTTAAACAGCTTCTCCTTCAGTGTTTCTTTGCATCATCTAAAAATAAATTTATAGGGCAAAATACATTTCCATTTTGCTTGTTTTCACAATGCAAATGGGCAAGTTATTCTTCTTTCCTGCTTCAAGTGTTATATGTGAAAGTTGTGTATTTCCACAATCGTATAAAGTTCCTCTTAAATATCAAATAAACAAACAACGTTGAAAATGGATATTGTTCCCTAATTTATATTTTTAAGCTTAGTTAAGCAACAATGTATGTTTTTTTTGTGTCTTTTATGCTCAACAAGGCTGCATTTATTTGATCAAAAATACAGTACAAACTATTATATTGTGAAGTGTAATAAAAAAAAACTTATATTTTATATATTTTTAAATGTAATTTATTTATAATGGCAAAGCTGAATCAGCAGCCATTACTCTACTCTTGAGTGTCATGTGATCCTTCAGAAATATTTCTAATATGCTCATATGGTGTACAAGAAAAAAATATTAATATCAATGTTAAAAACATTTGTGCTGCTTAATATTTTTGTGGAAACCGTAAAAAAACATTAATGAAAAGTAGGTTAAAAACAACATTTATGTGAAATCGAAATCATTTCTAACATTATAAACATCTTTACTGTCACTTTTGATTAATTTCATATTTTTGCTGAATAACATCATACATTTTGTTACCAATTAAAATATTTTTCCCAAAATAATTCAAAGGAGCGAGTGAATTTTTACGTTTACTTTGATTAAAAATGACCTAATGACTCAATTAAATATATAGTTATGAGAACAAATATTGCTTTGCTTACACACACTATGTACTAAATTCTGTACACAGCAAACAAATGTTATTGATCTGAATACGCTTCCCAAACAGCATGAGTACTTGATGTAAATGGCCCTGCAAATATCTTCAGAGGGTGTAAATGAGACACAGAGAAGTGTCAGGGACTGAAGGGATATGAACACATTGTGAACTCACACTTGTTTACTCCGACGACTCGCGCTGTGACTTTGAGCCGAGCTCAGATGAATGTGGGAGAGGATATCACGCACGTACCCTTGAAGTGTAAACAGAAGATAAAGGGTTTGTTTCTGTTGTTTGTAGAGAACTGCTCAAAATGAAATTCAGTCTGTTACGCTGGATAGACTTTTTTTTTTTTTTTTTACGATCTACATCCTTAAACCCTAAGATATAAAAAATATGTAGTCTAAATAAAAACACCAAATTCATTTATTTTTCTTTCTTTCATTCTTTCTTTTTTAAAATGCTTAATACTAGCGTTCAAACTTCTCATAGACTTGTACAGGTACATGGTTTTGAAGGAATGGTTAACCAACAAATTAAAATGTGCTAAAAACGAATACACCCTCAGTGCATCCAAGATCTAGATGAGTTTATCTCTTCATCGGAACAGATTTAGCATTACAAAACCTGTTCACCAATAGATCCTCTGCAGTCACAATCTATAATTTTCTTGATCAAATTCAAATTTCTGTCATAACTGTTAACCTTTAAACTTTACATGTAAACTCAGATATCATTAAACATTAAACTTTCAACTAATGGCTGCCATTAGTACCTGCTTAAATGAAAAAAAAAAATCATGTGAAACTGTCATGGGCATGATGATGGTATTGCTCACCATTGCTGCAACACAGACTCTGGTAAGCCCAACAACAATGAATCACTTACACTCTTGCTACCTGAAGAGTATCCTGTTTGAATGAGTCGCACAGCTTGACTAATTTCTGTTGCACAGAAGTGAACCATTATTGATTATGAGGACTAGATTAAGTGTCACCACTCCTAACAATATGAAAGATTAAATGACGCATGACCTCATGTTTGTTAGACCACAGTCAGTATGAATGACTGAAATCAAACCATACAGAATTTTCTATTTAATCTATTCTATGAGCAACAACATTTTTATTATGTTCCTTTTTATTATAAATAAAAAACTAAATTATATTTTATTTATTGACTACACTAAAATATGCAATATAATTTTTAATTATAATTCATGATATAGTGAACATTTCTAAGTAAACACTTTCCATCATTAGCCTGACATGAAGTGATTCAACTAATCTTCTCTAACTCTAACTCTAATACACACCCACATTTCCTTGAGGATGCATTGGTGCTTTTGAGTCTAGTATGATACCCTTTCCACATGTTGAGCAACAGAGGTCAGGCTTGACAGGTTTAGGTTCCCATGAATGGTGAGGTGTTCGTCTCACTTTGTGGTTAAAGAAACGGTTACTCACCCCTTTGTTAGCTTTCTTGCCCGCCCCTTTTCCCAGGCCTTAGACTAAACTGACTAGTGCCTTCTCTGGCACACAGCCAGTTTCAATGAGTTTCACTCCTGTCAGATTTACCTACAGGCCTCCAGAGAGGAAACAGGTACACAGTCACAGACCCGGCCTGTTCCTGGTCAGCCAAATCACAGATTACTGTTATTGCCAGAGGCTGATTCACAGACAAGATGATGCAAAGGCCTTTGGGACTTATTTGTGGCTTGTTTTCTTTTATTAACACAATGTTTTGATTTAAATCCCAAAAATTTTTGCTTTCAAAATGGGATTTTCCTAATTCTTTCGAAATGCTAACTAGATTTTTGCATTTCTTCAGCCACTGAATGTGTGTAACTTATGCTAGTTGCTAGCTTGTTTTAGCCAGGGTGTTTGAGGGATTTTTAGCATGTTGCTAAACAGTTGCTAATGTGTTCTAGGTTGCCTACCAATTGTATTTTACTTTTATTTCTATACTATTATAGTATTCATAAATATTTTCGTTTTTATTTAATATTTTCTAGTTTCAGTAATGTTTTACTTTAAGTTTTAATCATTTAGTTTTTCCGATTTTATATTTATTTTAGTGCTTCTATTTAGCTT
Organism: Carassius carassius; assembly: GCF_963082965.1. NCBI lineage: Eukaryota > Metazoa > Chordata > Actinopteri > Cypriniformes > Cyprinidae > Carassius > Carassius carassius. The sequence continues at coordinate 12,780,445 of NC_081772.1, read as the reverse complement.
TAATTTATTATAGAACTTCACTAATTGTCAATGTAACATTTGTCATTTAAACTAGTTGTAAATGCAACATTAACAACACTAGTTTCTAAAGTATTTATTATACTGTTCCCTAGATATAAATAAAGCATAAAAAGCATTAAAAAAAAGTTTTTACAACATCCCTAAAACTTAGTATGAACATTAGTAAAAGTGGTGCTTTAAAAAAGAAAGAAAAAGAAGTAGCAAAAGTACTTTTTTCTTTATTTCAAAATTATTTAATTTGTAGTTTTTATGCATTTAAAGATCGCTGGAGCGAAAGGAAAGTTTTAACCAGGATAATAAAAGTAGGGATAACGGATAGCTCAAGGGCCTCTGCTTGTCTCACAGCTGTTGTCTGGTGAACTGCCTGCAGGCCTGTAACGTTACACACTCCCACACTCACTCACTGTCATATTTCTTTGAATCATCCCCAGTTTCGGGTGTGTGGCTTATAAGCTGTTATGGTTTCAGTTCTCACACATACGACAGAATCCTGTTAAATCTGTTCCTGGTTGTATTGACAGATAACTGGTAAGCACTCATTTGATCTTGTGAACACTGATTCCTTGATAATATGTACATAATAGATTGCCTCATTAGAGAATGACAGTTCATCGGCTGCTATAGTAAATGTCTTTCAGTGCATCTCGAATGTCCATCTTCAAAGAAATCATGCCACTCAGATTCCTGATCCTCAGATTGGTCTGATTTCCCAAGACTGATGAGCTGATATAAGCCTTGATTGGACTGTTCAATATGATGGTATCATTTTGACCACTGAACTAAATCAATTGCATGGCTCTTATGTCCACGTTATAGTTTGACCTTTTGAAAGCCATTGAGCAATGACTTGCTGAGTCGGACCAACAAAAGATCCATCTTGGTCAACATAAAAACAAAGATGCAATCTTGTCACATGAGAGTGTTACATGCAGACATTTCACTTTGCTGTATTTTGATTTCCATTAATTATTTCATCATTTCTCTCACTGTATGTCATAGGGCCTGTTCTAAAACCCAGAGAACCATCTATGTAGGCCGAATTTAAGGCACAGAACTGTTACAGTGGGTTGTCTCTACTAACTTTGCACATTTACAGTAGACTTATGGGCAATATTTTCCCACTCTTCTTTGCAGAACTGCTCAAGTTCAGTTTAATTTGATGGTGATTGTTGTGGACTGCAGTCATTAATGGCGCTTTTTCCACTGCATGGTACATACGGCATGGTATGGTTCGGTACAGTTCACTTTTAGCGGGTTTTCTACTGGGTACAGTACCAGGTACTTTTTTTAGTACCACTTCGGTTGAGGTTCCAAGTGAACCATACCGTTACCAAAACGTGGCGTGTAAACTCTGCTGATCACGGATTGGCTTGAGTGAAACGTCACTACCTGTGTCACTGAACTTGCAACACAAACACAACAGAACCACTAGATTTAAATCAGCACAGCCAGAGAAGGATCGAACACACCTGTTTTGAATGAGGTTACCTTTTTTAACAACCCAAAAAAGGGGGTTAATGAACAGTGCTCTCTTCCACCCTCAATACCCATGGCTGAAGTGTCCTTGAGCAAGGCACTGAACCCCCATTTGCTCCCCGGGCACTGGATATATAGCTGCCCACTGCTCCAGGTGTGTGTTCATGGTGTGTTCACGTCTCACTGCTTTGTGTGTGCACTTGGATGGGTTAAATGCAGAGCACCAATTCTGAGTATGGGTTACCATACTTGGCAAATGTCACGACTTTCATTTTCAGGAGCATATCCAGCGAGAGTTTGATTGGGAGATACAGAATAAAAAGGTTTTTCAGGAGTCGTGGCACAACAATAACGACATATGAATAATCCTGCCCACTCTAAACTGATACTAAACTGCAGTGGAAATGCAAACCGAGCAGAGTGGATCAGTGCCGTACCGAGCCAAGTCATACCACGCAGTGGAAAAAGCACCTTAAGTCTGGTCTCTGACTAGGCCATGTTAGGATTTTCACCTTTTTCTCCTTCAACCACTGTGTGCTCAGTTGTGCTGTTTGCTTTGGATCATTGTCATGTTGGAAGGTAAACCTTCTTCCCATTGACAACTTTCTGGCAGAGTGCAGCAGATTTTCCTCAAGAATTTGATGATATTTTGCCACATCCATTTTTCCTTCTATCCTGACAAATGCTCCAATCCCTGCTGCAGAGAAACATCCCCATAACAAAATATTACCACCTCCATGATTTACTGGAGGAATGCTGTTATTTGGATGGTGAGCTGTATTGGATTTCCACAGGATAGTTTGTTTGGTGTTGAGGCCAAATAATTAAATTTTAGTCTCAACTGCCTCAGAATCTTCAAGGTGTGTTTTGGCAAAGCTCAGTTGTGACAGGCCTTTCTTGAGGAGTGGCTTTTTTCTTGCAGCTGCATATTTGTGGAGGATTTGTGAAATTGTGTCACATGCACACAAAGATTACTCTTTGTCCTTAATTCCTGCAGCTGCTTCAGAGTTGCTGTAGGCCTCTTGGTCACCTCTCTGAGCAGTTTCCTCCTGGCTCTTTCACACAGTTTGGAGTGATGTCATGCTGCAGGGAGGGTCTGTGTTGTACCAAATACTTTCCACTTCTTAATAATAGACTTCACTGTGCTTCTAGGTATTGATAGCGCCTTTGAAACATTTCAGTATCCATCTCCTGACTTGTGCCTGTCCACAACTTTATCCCTGAGATCTTTTGACAGTGCCTTGCCACCCATAGTTGATTGTTTGCTTCAGTTGCACTACCTAGGACTGAAATGCTCCAGGAAAGCTCTTTTCATGTTGAACTCATCAAAATGACCACAGCTGAAAGTCAAATGGCTTTGTGTGCCAGAAGTGTGAGAAGGTGATTAGCTACACCTGATTGAGTTTACAAGTCATTTTTAGGAGGAGGTGACCCTTTATCCAACTCAGTGTTTCTGTTTTTTTATTTATTTTTTTTTTTTTCTGACATGTTGGTCTTATATTTTTCACTTAGATGTTATAAGCTGCACTGAGTAAATACAGCTAGATATTAAAAACATAATTTCAGGCTGCAAAGCAACAAGGTGTAATTATTTTAAAGGGTGGTGATTCTTTTCTATACCACTGTAGTATATATAGATTACTTTTATGTTGCAAAATAAGGTGGATACTACAGTTGTCTAGAATGCTTTATTCTGGTTGGCTGACAGATATTAAAGTTACATATGATGTTATTTAATTTAAGTTATTTGAAAAGTATTTTATCTTATAAAATAATGTAAATGTCTTTTTGCTTCATTAATCACGTCATTAATGTTGCAGAAAATGTGAGTGAAGTCTTCTGTTTGGTTGGCTGCAGAGCATTCAAAATTGGTCACTTCATTTTAGTTAAGAAGTTTAGAAGCTCCTTCAAACAGTGTAATAGACACATGAAGTCATATTCCAAGACAAACTGGCAACACAAACAGCCAATATAAAGTTCCAGAAATATCAATAACTTTATAGTAATAATAAGATGCATCTGTTAAGATAAGTGAATTAATTATGATAGGTCCATCAAGGGTGAGAATATGGAGGTGGTGCCTTTCTCACACTTTGCATGTAGGGGTGGGGGTGCAGCCACATGAGCCAACTGAGTGGTGCAATTGCAAGTAAGGACAAGATGATAACAACAACCAACAGTATCCCACACTTCTCAACCACCTGAGCCAGTACCGAAACAGAAGACAAGCTGACATCAGAACATGTTTACCAGTGGTGCATCAAGTCGCAAGAACTCTCACAAGCTTGCCAAGGCTTGTTAAATGACAAGATCATTGGCTGATGAGAACAACATCATCCCTTAATCACCATTCCACATAAGAAACCTCAACAAACATAATGCTATATTTTCAAATAGCTGCATGGTATGCTATGTGATATCCTTGTTGTCCACCTAATCTTTAACTTTGGTGCTAGCAACTTCCAGCTATTTTAGCTGTACAAAAACAGTCTGTTACATTGCAGATATCATGTTATTTTAATTTATCACCGTTATCATAAAACCACTGCTTTACAGTGCAAATAGTTTTACCATTTACTGCATTTTGTTTATAGTTAATTACATAGCAGTATCAGAAGTCTCACACATTCACAGAAATCAGCTTAACTGTATATTGCAAGGATACCACAGCGCTCAAGAATGCTTGATTTGGACTGGCTGACAGACGTTACAGTTCCATAGATTGTTAGTGAATTTAAGTTATTGTAAAGAGCTTCCTACAACAGAAAAAGAACCAGGAATAAATGCAGAAGACATTGTCCGGACAAAAATGTTTGGGGAACACAGACAGACACATTTCATCAACACTGTTCCATGACTTACATTTTTCATTAGTGAGGTGACAACGTTGTTATTTTTAAGTAGTTAAAGAAAGATAGAAAGGCGCTGCTGCTGAACACTGCTATAAGACAAAGTCAGATTAAGTTCTTGACACTAAGCTAAAAAAGGAAGCATACAAGAGCCATATAATCCTTTGATCTGGGACAGTTCAGACATCAGTGTTATCATTTGTCAGCACTAATCGTAGTATTACTGGAAGAATGCAATGCATGCAAGACTGGCATGTGGTCCAGCTGTGCTTCCTATGACATCTACCAAACGTTTAAACTTAACTGGTTCTCACTTACTCAGTCTGAAAGAATGGGAATCATCAGAGTTTTTGAAGAAGCTTTACATATTTTTTTATTGTTAAAATGATGGAAAAATGACACTGAAGTGGATTATTTGGAAGCACTAATAACATTTTTTGTTAGCATTCACAAAAACAGCATGATGTCACTACAAACTAATTTCCTCTTTAAATTCTTTGAAGATAGCTTCTGCAAATGAGTGGACGTTCAGCATTATCCAGCCCCACAAACGTTGATTTAACCAAGCTATGAAAACATACTGTGGGTCTTAATTTAAGTATAAAGTATATCCAGACCAAAGGTCATTGATAAGAAGTAATCTGATGATTTAAAACGAAGTCTGCATGAGGCTTAAGATTTGTTAACAAAGCAAACGCTCACCTAACCGGCTTTACAAGCTCTCTCTCTCACTTCTCATCTTAAAAGCCACTGAGCCAAAAGAGCTGGTTTGACTGGAAGAACATCTACCCTATTGGCCCAGCCTTCAGATCAGCTAACTGCTGGTGAGGTAATGTGAGCAGAGAGCTTGGTTAACACAGCAGCATCCGCTTCCACACACTTCAACTATAGATGATTAGGCATCAATGAAACTGAGGGCCTCAAAATAACATAATACTTGAGGAAATAGCTGCAATTACTATGATTCTCGAAGTTTTAAACTACAAAAGTGCTTTTCTAAAGACATTTTTTTTTTACTATGTTTGATACAGTAAAAACAGTAATATTGTAAGAATAATATTACAATTAAAAATATTTTTTCTATTTTTATATATTTTAAAATGCAGTTTATTTCTGTGATGGTAAATCTGAATTTTCAGCAGCCATTACTCTAGCCTTCACTGTGGCATGTGATACTATAGAAATCATTCAAATAAGCTTTTTTTATTTTATTTATTGTGAATGTTAAAAACAGTTGTGCTGCTTAATATTGCATGCAAACTGTGTGTGTATGTGTGTAATGACTGAATTAATTGACAGTAAGTCACTTTATTTACAGTAACTTCTGGGGTGTGGGTTGTAAAGAAAATTATGTCAATACAACCATTGTTACTTCTTTTATTTTCATTTTACTATAATGAATAAAGAGAGTCATCTTTCTGCCTCCTTACTTTCTGACCTACTGTCATAAAATTGGCTGTTTATTCTCTCTCTGAGGGTCTTGGCAGTACAACTTTACAAATTAATTTAAGAGGATATTTGGTGGATATTTCTAGGTGAGGGTTCATAGGGAGGCAGATGGAAAGTTCACAGTCCAAAACAACCTTGGGAAAAATAGAAAGCTTGAGTACCTAATTCTACGGCCGAAATGCTTGAAACTTTAACAAATAAATGAGTAAGCTGGCATGGCAAAAGACATTGCCACATTCCCATGGGTCAGTTCAAGTGACAAAAGATGCATAGCCACAGTACCTGTCCTCTGTTTCTGAACGCGTGCGTTTATTGAAAAAAGCTGAGGATTTTAGAGCCAAGATTCAAATGAAAACTTGAGGCTGAAGGGGTGGGCTTTCTGATTGAATTTCCAGTAACAGTTTTGTTATTCAGAGAGGTATGGGGGATGGAAAGCATTGAAAAAGCACAGCACTATAGCTTCCTGGGTAAAAATATTGAGTCTTCTTCCTTTTCAAAGTCTTTATAATGCCCTCGAATTGTTTTTATATCATGATTTACTTCTGAACAAATTCATATTTGCTATATTTGCATATATAAAGTCAATATCTGAAGCAGATCCAGTGAGAGTTGCTCAGCATTGTTTGCATATGCTATCACACAATTCAAAAAGCACACAAACATAGTTTAGGGAGGGTTAATGTTGATTCCCGATAACATAAGAACATGACCCATGAGTTAGCAACTGCATACATAAAGTGGTGGCCAATGAAAAGAAGATTACAGATGGAGAAGGGAGTCAGTCCAGCAGTCTATATTCCATCACAAGGGTGTTTTGGGTTGCCTCATGGCCTGTGAATGTTACACCTTAGCACATAGTAAAAGTCCACAGGGAGGCAAAGTAGTGTCTGGAGGGGAACTCCCCTCACAGCGGGGTTCATGCACCCTTCCCACACAACAGTTTTTCCCTCCCAAAACAGCACATCCTTCAGGCAATCAGATGTAGCCGTTAAATTCCGTTCACGAGGGGTCTCAGTTTAAATACCCCCTTAAAAAATAAAGATCCAAACACAGGTTTTTGCAGCGATTCCACAGAAGAACCATTTCAGACTCCCTAAAGAACCTTTCAGTGAACAGTTCTTAAAAGACCAATTTTTCTCATAGAGTTAAGAATATTTTAATAACCCAAAGAACCCTTTTCTACTATCCTTTGCGTGTAAAAGCTCATAACAGAGCCCCACGTGAGATGAAAATGGCAAATTTTATCACTTGAGTACTTGAGTTTATAAACCAAGTGAGCTCACGTGCCTCTGGAGTGTTTATGTATACACAATGATATAAACTGTGGTTAACGTCATTTCACTGGGTCTGGAGAACACATGTAAACACGTCAATCTGAGCAGCTAAACACCCTGATATTTTATTGTTATATTGAGTTGAATTCATTGGAAAAGTGCTGATGGTGGATGGCTTATTTAAGATGTGCTCTGTTGGCTAGCTAGGGGGTGTAGGATGGTCTAACCCCCACCCCGAGCAGAGTTCCTGGGAGGTTCGCACCTCCGGGAGGGATGATTATCCTGTCAGGAGCATCTTCACAGCAACCTAACAGGATCATTTCAAACCCCGGAGTTGTTTTCACAGCCTCTATGGGAATGGTCATTCCAAATGGTCAGAGGGGAATGAAGCAATGCTACATGGGAAACAGTATTTGAATAACAACAAGGTCTCTGAACCCTGACCTTTAGGTTCTATTCAAGGGCTCAAGCATGATTTCAATACGAGTAAAGCCCAATCAGCAGCATTTGTAACATGATATTTATTGCAAAAAAGGAGAGAAAAAAATCGAGGTTACAATGAGAAACTTACAAAGGAATCAAATAGGGCCAATTTATGGACAATTTAAAAGGTTTTTCAAAGCTTGTTTTGAAACTTTTTTTTTTTTTTTTTTTTGGAAAATCAAGCAGTCATTTTTACAGTCGTTTTACACTGACTTGGGAACAAACCTGTTAATTTTTAAAGAAATGAATACTTCTATCCAGCAATTATGCATTAAACCTGACAATAATATGACAATAAATACAATGTTAAAGTAGGTTTCTATTTCAAATAAACTATGTTCTTTTGAACTTTCTCTCCATAAAAGAATCCTGAAGAAAAAAAAATATCAGTATCAGTCTCCACGAAACTGTTTTCAGTATTGATAATGAGCAGCAGATTAGCATATTAGAATGATTTCTAAAGGATCATAATGACGCTAACAACTGGAATAATAGCTGCTGAAAACTCCACTGTCATCAAATGAATAAATTACACTTTAAAATATATGAAAATACACAAAGAACCGTAATTGATCGCTTCTGAAACTTAAACCATGTTAACAAAAATATAGTTGAATCTTGTAGCTATACTATTTAAACAAATTACTATTTTAAAATTAACGGATTGGCCCCATTTACAACTAATGTCCTTTGGTAATAAACAGTGACAGATTTGTGGTCATTTAAGATTAACTTTTACTGAACCATGATTAATAATTATTTTGGCTGTTAACCATTGCTGATATTTTCTTTTAAAAGTGAAGGTAAAGTTGCATAGTGTATAACCACAAAACCGCATGAGCAAATAAACATGGGTGTTTTCCTGGTCCTTTTCCCAAACAGGTAAACTTGAATGACAACTTTAGCACATGTCTATGCAACAACTGGTAGTGAGGTCTTATAAGGAACTTGAAGAATATTTAAATACAAATGTGGCATGGAAAACGTTAGGAGAATCCCAAGTAAAGAAACACATCAACTAAAAAAGGTTTTGTGTACCACAAAACCACAGTAAGAGCTATAGTCTGGTGGACATTCACAACAGCTGCGCACCAGAAATACTACGAACCTGATATTGGAAGAAAGCTTCATTTGCCTTCTGTTGTCTGACCTCTAGAAAGCATTTACTTGGTAGACATTTCCACGTCTTATTTCTAAAATGTAAATGTAATCTAGACATCGATAACATAACTATTAATTCAACTACTTAGTTTTAAATCACCTAAGTAACTCAGAAGCTTTGTGGTGCTGTAAATTCTTCAATAAGAGCTCAGATAAACTTACAATGAGTGGAGACTGTATGCTTAACCTCAGACATAAACTGCTTTGGGTAACAAGACAACCTGACAAAAGCATGAACAGTTAAATGCTGACCCACCAAAAAGTAAATGAGATGCATTAGCATAATCCCTCCAGTGACCCACAACAATGGTGGCCAAGTAAAATCTGCTTTAAAAGCTGAATACACTGATTTGCCATACATAAAATAGAGATTTTTTAAGTATTTAATTAAAACTGCTTTATTTTTATTTTTTAATAGAAAAAAAAATAAAGTTATTAAATTAAAATGTCATATGGTTAACCTATTAAAATAGTAGATCACTAAAATCATTGCTCCAGATCACAAAATTTGGCACACATGTCCCTCTAGTGGCTAATTAAGGTCAGAATCAGAAGGAAAAACCAGCTATATTCATTGCAATATTAATATAGAAAACATTTCAAACACTTACTACAAAAAATTTAAATATCAAAATTAGGAGTATATGAAAAATAATAAAATAATAATAATAAAAGCACTAACATATGAAATGTCTGATCATAAAATTATGTTTTAAATGAGGTGAACTGTACCCAGTAAGTTTGTGGATGCAAAATCTAACAAACCATTACATGTAACAGAAAAATGTAGTGTAGATGACAATGACCAACAATTCACTTCTGGTTCTTTCCGGTTTCGAAGAAAGACTCTAAAGTAAAAGAAATAGAGCCATAAAACATTTATAGACACAGAAATGACATTTATGTAAAACATGTAAATTATGAAGCGAACGAACCATTACCTCGGTCTCAACTGGTCTGTGCTAAAATCTCTTGACAGCTCCTGTACACTTGAACCAAACAATTCAGCCGAGGCTTTGAACTCTGGCAGAAGAATGCAAAATGTTCATTTACAGACTGACATGCCAAAGATTCTTCATTTTGCTTTTGCAAAAGAACAACAGCTGCTTCTTACCTGGAAAAGAGGGACAACACTGGCCACTGTTTCAGGATCAGCTGGGTCCTTGATCAGAATGCACAGATAGTATATAATGCTGTGCTGAGGCGGAAACAGAAGGGTGATTATTTTGGACTATTTCTAAATCAAAATGTCCATCATGCACAAGAGTCACTGGGGAAAACGGCATGTTTACCATATAAACTGCCTCGTTGATGACAATGTCTTTCAGTTTGCTCATCTCAATGAAGATCGTGCTTTCTCGCCCAGACGCATAAGATGAAGACAGCTGGACACCGAGGGAACCGATTATGAGAAGGGTCTCATGGTCCACCTTCACGAAGTGAATATGAATCATCATCCCAACCAAAGTGAGGATAATGGCACTCGACAGGACAGCCGTGTTCTAGAAATTAAAGACATTGTTATTACAAGAATTTCACTGTAGTATTAGAAAGCTTAGGAATTCATATTCTTGCAATATAAAATGTTCTTACCTCAGTGAAGAAAAATACAGCATAAGCAAATAACCATATGAAGCAGGTGTAGACCATCACCTTGCGCAAGGACAGCTTCGGTGAGGTGACTGTGAACTCTCTGCAGAAAGCCGAGTGAGTTTGGCAGTCTAAAGAGATCAAGTTGCCGTTTATGTCTGTGAACTCTTCCTCGGCCATGTCGATCACCGTCAGAACATTATATGATTCAGGATTAAATAGCTTTGCTTTGACAATCACTCGACAACAAACAGCGTTATCTTCTTCTTATGGGGTAAGGCGTTGGAAAATGAATAGAATCGTGTTTTTCCGCCACCTAATGGACTGGAGTGTAGAAAATCTCTGTCCTAGTGTCCTTCAGATCCTGGCTTTCATTAGTGAAAAAAATAAACGTAGTCCATACAATGATTATGCTTACTAGTTATAAAAGTGACTTTTTAAAAGCATATTCTTTGTGACAATGAACACAATGGACTTTACACATACTTTTTAAAAGAGTACTCGTTACAGAAATATTATTTAAAATATAATTTTGAACCAATTTGTATACTATCTACAATTAAATGAAAGTAACTAATTAATAACTAAACTAATAGTTTAAACTTTGAAAGTTTTCACTTATTTTAAGATTTAATCAAGTGCTTCACATGTGCTTTAATATGTCAGTCTACATTTTAAGCGTACCTTTAAAGCACAACAAAATATGAAAATAATTTAAAATGTACTTAAAACGTATTTGACATTGCAAAGTGCCCTTTTCGGGTTTAAGTGTTAAGAAACAATTGTTATCCTGGACCACAAAACCAGTCTTAAGTCGCTGGGGTAATGTGTAGCAATAGCCGAAAAAAAAAAAAAAAAATACATTGTATGGGTCAAAATTATCGATTTTTCTTTTATGCCAAAAATCATTAGGATATTAAGTAAAGATCAAGTTCCATTAAGATGTTTAGTAAATTTCCTACTGTTAATATATCAAATCTTATTTTTGAGATTAGTAATATGCATTGCTAAGAATTAATTTGGACAACTTTAAAGGCGATTTTCTCAGTATTTAGATTTTTTGCACCCTTAGATTCCAGATTTTCAAATAGTTGCATCTCAGCCAAATATTGTCCGATCCTAACAAACCATACATCAATGGAAAGCTAAATCTGAGTTTTGTGGTCCAGGCTCACAATTGTTCATTAACTTTATTTCATCTGCAGTATTATTATTAGTCTGTCCCCTTGAATGTTGCCAAAAATTATCTCGTTTTTGAAATCATATAGCTGTTGACACTCACCAGCCGAACTCGATCACGTCCCATAAGTAAATTATGCTTCTGTGGAAAATGGACTATGTTTCCCATCGGTCTTTGCGGCTGGTAACCTTTGACAGCCGCTCCAGTGAAAACAAGCCGATCAGCTGATTTGACCTGGCAACAACATTTACCCGAATCTACCGGGGAGGGGAATCGTTTTACAAACTGGTGGAGAAAAAAACAGTTCTCTTGACATCAACCGGCTTATTAATTTGTGTAAAACAAAGGGTCGTTGTCGCGTGCGATGTTTAAGGGAATTCAGCAGCTTGTTTGATGAAAACTGCGGTGTGATTCTGGCTCGAAATCAACTTGTTTTGTTCGGTCAAAGCGGTGTTGTTGGGTTAACATACTTTAAGGACAGTCTGAACGATACTAAATTATTAATTCAGCTGCATTAGTGATATTTCTAACCCCCTAGTATTTGTAGTCTTTGAAATTTAAGGTGTTTTTACAGACACGTATGCTAAGCTCAGCTAGCACGAGTACGTTAACAAAGCCCAGGGCGATAACAACACCCGAATGTAGCTGTTTTCTTACTAGTTTCATGTGCCAATAAATGCATGTCGGTGGTTGTTGCTTGTAGTTTATAAGTTAAGACACTTTAGACCGCTTGATCAGTTTAAAATCAACAAGAAAGCTGACATAGTGGCAGTGCTATACTGTTGTCAACTAATCTATTTATAGTTCATATTGAATATTTGATTTTAAGCCAGTGTCATAATCTGACACATCACATTTTGAATTCCAATGAAATTCAAAGCAAACAAGTTAGTTATTTTGTTTAGGATCTCAAAGGCATCATATCTGAGGCATTAAATATCATCGGTCTTGTTGATCGCTGCTGTAATTTAGTGGTTTCAACTTTGAGGAATATAGTTGGTGTATTTACAGAGTGATTGTAGTACTTTAAACTCGGTTGCTTCCGTTCGGTTCGCTACCTCGCTGTTATATTTAGACGTATAATGAACAGTCAGGGCTCGTCGGTGGGGAAGGGGGTGAACGGCGTCCTGGTTTGTCAGGAGAGTTTCGCCTGCGGTGGCTCCGACGAGGCCGCCTTCGAGTGCGACGAATGCGGCAGCGTGCAGTGCGTCCGCTGCGAGCTGGAGCTCCACCGCCAGGAGCGCATGAGGAACCACGACAGGATCCGGATCTCACCTGGCCACATACCTTACTGCGATTCATGTAAAGGGGGCGGGGGTGTTCCGAACGGGGGTCGGCTGAGAGCAGTGGTCCGCTGTCAGGGATGTAAAATCAACCTCTGTTTGGACTGTCAAAAAAGGACTCACAGTGGGGTCAGTAAAAGAAAGCACCCCATCACTGCCTACTCTCCCCCGAAACCCGTGGAGAAGAACTGCAGCACTGGAGATGAACAGCTGGATGCGTTAAAAGCTAAACTTGATCAAGTCACCAGTTTTCTTCTAGTGGATGAAAAGGAAGATATGCAGGTAAGTTAACTCAACTTGTGCAATTCCTGTGCTGCTGTACAGCTTTCCCCCTCTTTATAAAGTTTTAATTCTGGTTCTCAAATTTGATTGGCTGAGTGGCGTTGAAAGAGTGCTGATATGGAGCTCATTGATTGGCACTAGACCCTCTTTTTTTTAGAAAGTATCTAAACGGATTAGTGTGCATTTTTATCTTTATTGTGTTTGAAAAGAAATAATTTTTTGATTTTCAGAATTTGAATATTTAGAATGGAGTTTTTAATTGAGTATTATAACGAATGTAACAGATTAATGATCTCTCCAAGCAAGTTTTCTCTCATCTTTTAGATTATACGTTGCATTTTGACAGGCAAAGTGTGATTCTTTTTCTTCTTTTTGAACTATATGTTGGAAGGAAATTACTTATAAATCTAATAAATTACCAAATTTCATAAACTTACGTTACTGAGCATAAGCTCTTTTATGCAACTGTTGTAAAAAAAACTAAAACAATGTGACACAAGAAAAACGTGTGATATTGAGTGAGGTGAGACTCATTCTTAAACTATATTTATTTCCACAACCTGAACAGGTCAAGGATGAGGAGGAGTTTGTGAGGAAGTTAGGCTGTAGCCCCGAGGAGCTCTTGAAGGTGGTGTCCATTTTCGGCAACACTGGAGAAGGCAAATCCCACACCCTCAATCACACTTTCTTTTTGGGTCGTGAAGTTTTCAAGACATCTCCAACCCAGGAATCCTGCACCGTTGGGGTGTGGGGAGCACTGGACCCTCTTCATAAGGTAGTGGTTGTTGACACAGAGGGACTTCTGGGGGCAGGTACTAACATTGGACAACGAACCCGCCTCCTCCTGAAGGTGCTCGCAGTCTCCGATCTGGTCATCTATCGGACACATGCTGACCGGCTACATGATGATCTTTTCAAGTTTCTTGGAGATGCATCAGATGCGTATCTAAAGCATTTCACGAAGGAGCTGAAAGCCACAACTGCACGCTGTGGTTTGGACGTGCCCCTTTCAACTCTGGGTCCTGCTGTTATAATCTTCCATGAGACCGTCCACACCAAGTTATTAGGCTCAGGTCAGTTTCAAAGTTTTGGGTGTTTTCCATTTTGCTGTCCTTCTCACCCAACAAGTTAGGAATGACTTTGAAATAGATATGGTAAGAAGAAATAATGAATGCATTATCTTTATAACTCTTTCACACCCCTGTAGACAAGCCATTAGAATCAGCTGAGCGGCTTCTTCAGGAACGTTTCCGAAAGCTTGGCCTCTTTCCAGAAGCATTCAGCTCTATTCAGTACCGGGGCACTCGAACCCACAACCCCCCGACTGACTTCGGCGGTCTTCTGCGCAGCGTGGAGCAGCAGTTAGACAACAACACTACACGATCTCCACGTTCTGCTGGTGTCATCTACAAAGCCTTGCAGGTATTTATTTATTTTTGTCATTGATAAGCTCAATAATTCTTTTAGCCTATCGATGACATGAAGATGTGGAAGTTGAAATGTACTGTAGTTTGTGTGGCTGATCAAGCTCTTGTTCTCCAGGCTTTGAGTGAGTGCTTCAGTGGAGAGATTCCTGATGAGCATCTGGCAAGCAACTCTTTTTTTCCAGATGAATACTTTACCTGCTCCAGCATCTGCCTCAGCTGTGGGTAAGTCTTCGCATCTCAGGAATCACTGCACTTCTGATTTCAAATCGGTTTAGGATTTCTAAAGCAATACTCAGAAGAGAGTTTGGGGTTAGTGGTCTCTTAAGTTTACCAAAGCTGCATTCAATCAAAAACACAGTGTAAATTAAATACAATATATATATATATATCGTATTTTCCGGACTATAAGTCGCACTTTTTTTAATAGTTTGGCTGGTCCTGCGACTTATAGTCAGGTGCGACTTATTTATCAAAATTAATTTGACATGAACCGAGAGAAATGAACCAAGAGAAAACATTACCGTCTCCAGCCGCGAGAGGGCGCTCTATGCTGCTCAGTGCTCCTGTAGTCAAATTCAAAGGATTGTTTAAAAATAAATATAGAGATATTGCTCTAAATGGTTCTGAGATATCCCAGAGTAACATTTAAGTATGTAAAATTATTTTTTTATATATATTTTTACCCACAAAAAAAGTTTTTCTTTTTTCTTTTCCTTTTCTTTTTTTTTTTTTACAGTTGAGTAATTTGCATAAATGTTGAGAACTGGTTTGGGTGAAACATTTAAAAGAACTGGTTCAATGGAGTTATTTTGAATGGTTCCACACAGGTGGCTAAACTAGTAATTAGACATATGACTATACTAGTTTTGACTCTTGTAATGCAGGTGCAAAATTCCTCGCATGTACACCCTCCTAAAGCCTGTTCTGAATTAGGTATTTTAACAAATGTGAATCTAAGGGTGTATTCACACCAGGAAATTCTGCTAATCCACTTGCTTTGGTCCGGACCAAATAAAATACTGATTACATTTTTTGTTTTTGTTTGGTGTGGTTCGCTTTCACACTGTCCTTTTTGCAAGCGAACCAGAAATTGTAAACAAAACCACATGTGTGCTAATGGTCATCCATTCATTGGAAAGAAAAACTCAACTGTACCAGAGTTTGTTTGGAGTCGGGGCGAGTGAGATTGCTATATTCACACCTGCCCAATAGATCCGCACCAAGGGGGGTAAACAAACTTGAGTTCGATTCAATCGAACCAAACAAGACAGGTGTGAATGCCACCTAATACTTGGTGGCATGTTTTTTTTTTTTTTTTTTTAGCTCTGGCTGTAAAAACAGCATGAATCACCTACGAGAGAGTGTGGCACATGAGGCTAAACACCGCTGCCGCTATTCAGCGCACTATGATAATCGCATCTATACCTGCAAGGTAGGTCGTAAACAATGCAACACATGACCTGACCCTATAGGCTACACAAGCTTTGTGACTGTCCACGTCTGACATTGTGTGTTAACCTGCTATTCCAGGTTTGTTATGAGAGTGGAAAAGAGGTGATTGTGGTTCCAAAGACGACGGCATCCTCTGACTCACCATGGTTTGGCTTGGCCATATACGCCTGGTCTGGGTGAGTCATGTTATTGAATTATAGCTTTATAAGGTGCATTTAGTTTAGTTCATTTAGACATACCAGACTAAGTTGTGCTTTTTCCTTTGCAGATATGTGATCGAGTGTCCAAACTGTTCGGTGATCTATAGAAGTAGGCAGTACTGGTATGGGAACCAGGACCCTGTTGATACAGTGGTTCGGACTGAGATCCAGCATGTCTGGCCAGGGGTGAGAGTAATCTGCTTTTTATCCCATGTTTCTACTATTTAAATAGCAAAAAGAACAAGCTTTGTTTACCTTCACATTTACGTCTCAGTCCGACGGATTCCTGAAGGACAACAACAACGCTGCGCAGAGGCTGCTGGATGGTGTGAACTATATGGCTCAGTCTGTTTCAGAGCTAAGCGTCAAGCCTGCAAAAGCCGTCACTGCCTGGTTAACAGACCAGATTGCCCCAGCTTACTGGAAGCCTAATTCTCTCATCATTGTGAGTTTTAATGCTAGGCAATTTGAACATGTCTTTTTAATGATGAGAAGTCTCCACTAAAACACTAAAACGTTTTCCAGAGATGTAGAACCTGTGGAGAGGAGTTCCAAGATAATGATACAAAGCACCACTGTCGGGCTTGTGGAGAAGGTTTCTGTGACGGTTGCTCCTCTAAGACACGGCCAGTCCCGGAGAGAGGTTGGGGCCTGGCACCTGTGCGAGTCTGTGATGCCTGTTTTCAAAACAGAGGAATCCCAGAAGGTATCGCAAAATAATTTACGATTTTAAACAACATTTTATTTTAATAAATTTAAATTACTCATGTGATGGCAAAACTGAATTTTCAGCAGCTATAACAGTCTTTAGTTACACAAGAAACCTTGAAACCATAACGCTGCTTAAAAGCATTATTATTCATGTTGAAAAGAGTCTGATAAAATATTGGATGAATAGAAAGTTCAAAAGAATGTTTATTTGAAATAGAAATCTTTTGAAACATTATCAATGTCTTTGCTGTCACTTTTGAGTGAAAGAAGGGCATATGGCACCACCAGGGACAGTAAATCATGACTTAATTCAAATTTTTGGCTGATCTATCTTTTTAATGCCTCCTTGCTTAATAAAATTATCTTAA
The DNA here is from genome assembly GCF_963082965.1 of Carassius carassius. NCBI lineage: Eukaryota > Metazoa > Chordata > Actinopteri > Cypriniformes > Cyprinidae > Carassius > Carassius carassius. Next base: position 12,763,239 of record NC_081772.1, on the reverse strand, counting down.
ATCTTACTGGTATCAAACTTTTGCATAGTAGTGTATATATTGTACTGTATATACATATTGTAATTTCAAAATTAATCAAGAAAGAGGCTCAAAAGTAATTTTTTTTTTATAATCTGCTGTGCATTGAGGCAAATCATTTGTATCAAAAATAACGCCTTGCTAAATAATGTAAAAAACAGAACAATGCATGGTTTACACAGGTTTGAATTACTTTAAAAGTACTACACACTTGATGTCCGACACTGGTGCAACATGTTGTGACATAAACATGCAGTATTTGAATCCATAATATGAATAATATCAAAACTGGTCTCATATAGAACTACTGGATGCAGCGCTGGAAGAGGAGCAAGGTGGGACTCTGATTGCCAGGAAGGTGGGAGAAGCTGTTCAGAACACTTTAGGAGCGGTAGTCACTGCTATAGACATCCCTCTTGGTGAGTTCTTCACTCGTCTTAGAGCCTATAAAAATGTTAACATGACAGTATGTAAATGCTAATGTGAACACACACTGGAAATACTGTTGAGTGTCAATATGTTATAATGTTTACTAATAATAAACCTTAGACTTGTTTAAAACCTGTTAACTGTACGGGACGGCTTCATTTACTTCACTATATTACAGTTAAATCCTAATCTAAGCATGACAAACTATATATCGTTGGAAAGGTCTAAGACCCCTAAATAGATATTTTACCAATCTTATTTTGTTAAAAATTATGTAGGAAAAGTAATAGATTCATTTATGGCAAGAGTGCAGCTCAAAAACCTACATAACAGGAGTTCTGACCTTTGTCAAAAAAAAGCCTTTTTCTCGATCACTAATCTACACTTTAGAAATCATCAGAAATGATATATCACTTGAAAACTTAAAATCTCAAAATTCATCCTTTGAAACCCATTTTAAAATCAAACATTGCATTACCATGAAAATGGTACATCAAAGTAATGTTACAAAATGTTTTCAGTCATGAATTATAAAAATGTAGGTTTGGATCATGCACTTTCAAGTCTATGTTCAAAAATATGAGTGACAGTTAACAGGTTAAGTAATTTTCTGTGATCTTTAGGATTAAGCATTTCAATTTCAGAACAGTTACATACTTGTGCAGGAATATCTCAGCATGTATAAATGACCAAATGCATTTACTAGGTCTGGTAAAAGATGCCGCCCGTCCAGCATATTGGGTCCCTGACCAAGACATCCGTTGCTGCCACCAGTGCCAGCGTGAGTTTAATGCCCGTCTCTCTATCCATCACTGCCGTGCGTGTGGACAAGGAGTATGTAACGATTGCTCCTCTGATCGCCGGGCCGTGCCCTCCAGGGGTTGGGACCATCCAGTGCGGGTGTGCATCACCTGCAGCCAGAAATCTGGAGAGCTCTAGCAGAACCGAACATCGCTCCGCATTATAAGACACCATCGTATTTGGCCTGAGTGCTTCAAAACAAGTCGGGATGGAAGAAGCACTGAATCCAATGAATGATTGTTTGAGAGGAACATCTCTGCCTTTTGTTCCAACACTTCATTCACATCATGCTCCTACATAAGCTGTTCACAGTTTAACAAGTAATGGCCTACGTAATTTCTTCTTTTAAAGGTTAAATCCAGCAGGAAAATACATGCATGTCAAACCCTGGACAAATCCTTTGTCTACCATGCAGTATGTTACCTGTGGGCAGGCCCAGATGGAAAGTTGGAATGAACATTTTGGGGAAAATCTACAGAATGGGTTTAAACAAGATAGAAAAAAAGTGTTAAACATGATCAAAGGTGCAAAATATGAATGATGTCCGTTCTATTTCTGTGACTGCAGATCCATATGGGCTTTCCTGTGGGTAAAGGCAGCTAACATATGGCCTCTACGTGATACATAGACCGGTGCACAAATATGAATGTTTACCATCCTGTTGTGTAATTCAATTTTCAATTTTAAGAAAATGTGCTTTTACTTGTTTAAATCACAAGATTGCCCATATTGTTTAGCATTCCTTTACCCTCCAAGAAACCCTAGAGTAGATTTTAAACCGTTTCTATTATTTGCGTATCATGAAACAGATCTGGCATGATCACGCTAAACTATCAGATGGCGATCATTTAATTTAGATGTGTATTCGAGCAGGACGTTTATGTTTGAAGTTTTTAAAAACAAACCTTTTTAATGAAGGAGTACCACTTTTGCCGACTCAAACTGCATAGGGACTCTTAACACAAAGCCATGATGAAACCGTATAAATTACGTGTCAAAAGAGATGCCAATCTGCATAAGTCTCATGTTGTCAGATGATAGTTGCTCTTATTTAGCCCCTGGTGTGTGTTATGATCACTGTCAGTTAAATTATTTTCTTGGCCAAATGAACACTCATTATGTAGAATCAGGTTATCGTAGACTCAGTGAGCCATCATGTGTGGATGACCGAACATGACTGACACAGACATAAGAAACATGAATATCATTTTATGTTCTTTGCACCTTGTATCCTAATTAAATTAGACTTGAGTACCTCCAAGAGTGTGGCTTAAATATAAAAATGTGTAAATGCATATTTGTACTTAAAGGGACAGTGCACCCCCCTTAAAATAAATAAATAATAATAATCACACCCCCCCCCCCCCCACAACAACAATGTGGTCGTTATTTACTCACCATCATTTTGTTTCACACCTGTATGTTTATAAAAGAAGATATTTAGATTACATTTTTTCCCTATAAAATGACAGTCAATGGGGTCCAATGTGGTGATTTGATAAACAAAAACAGTTAAAACATTAAATTCATGTTGGGATCTGAACTAAAGTTACAGACAAAATTGGATTTATTTTGAACATTGAAGAATGGTTTCCCTTTTTTTTTTAATACAAAAACATCCAATATATTTGGTGTAAAATGTTTCCCCCATAAGAAATGAAAAAATTCAAACATGAAATTGCATTTAAGAAGGTATGTTTCAAGTGACTATCTTTTACAACGATCCATCTACTGATGATATAACAGACAATAAGTATTCTGAATACATCATAGTCTAATCCAGAATATTTATTAAAAATAACTAAAGGCAAATGGTAAAATGGTAGGACGGTAGGACACAGTAAGAACGGCAACAGATGTATTTTCCACACAGCAGCCTGATTTTCGTTTTTAGATGGTAACTGTTAGAACTGACCCTCCAGTGTTAGTCCATCCTGATAGTCTTTGTCATAAGAGTAATAGTACAGATCATGACGAACAGCCATAAGGAGTCCAGGTAGTCCTCTTCTACCACCCAGCTGGGAGGAAAACACCACATTTGGGATCGAGTCTTTCCCAGCAGGGTGAGGTGAGGGGATGGTCCTGAGGAGACGGCTGTCGTGGAGGCTCCAGAGCCGGGTGTAGCAGTCCTGACCCACTGCAAACAGCACACAATGAGATGTGGTACAAGCATTGCACTGCACTGCACTGCACTGAACCGAGTTTATATGAAAAAGATGTACCAGCAAGCAGCAATCCTTCTGGCTCATTGACATGAATGGGTAGGTAGGCATATTCATTATGGTGTCCTTCATACTGTTTAACAGAGCGCTTAACACGGATGTCCCACAGCTTTATCTGTTCAGTGACAGTATGAAGGGAGAATAAAAGTTGGATCATTCAAAGCTCTAAATTGTTATTAATAGCATGATGGTCATTTTAGTTGTTTATCACAGACAGACCTTGCCCAGCATGTCAGCAGCGAGTAGGTAGTTTTCATCCTGTAGCAGTTGGATCGAGGTGATGGCCGACTCCTGGAAGAAGCGGTTGGTCTTCCAACCGTGAGTGCGACCCCTGTCACGCTGACGCAGGTCAATGCTGAAGATCTCTCCTGAGCGACAGCCGTTGAACAGCACGGGAGCCTAACATACGAGGAACATGGCACACAGTTTCACACAGATATCTTTGCACACATGCATAAAGAAAAAAAACATGAGCTAATATTTACAAAAGGGGAAGAATTCTGTAAACTAGATTACTGTTGGCTATTGTTTTTTGATAAACCAAAAGCTGCTGTATACTATAACTTAGTAAAATCCTGGAGAGTTTAAACATGGTATAGACCAGATTTTTATTAATACAGGATTTAGCACTTCAAAAGGTGCACTTTTCTTTTGTGCGATGTTGACTTGGACTTATCAAATTTAGTGGTATAGATGCAGCACTACACAAATCATATCTTTCTGTAAAACATTTTAATGAGGTGAAAATGACCGTGAGCACATTCAAATTAAAGTAAAACTGAGGGAGATTGGAGTAGGAGATGGCAAACATGATGCAGGTTAGATTCAAACCACAAGCATATGCACTACAACTGCGCCATGGCCCAAAAAAATCATTGTACTTTTCTCACCCTCACGGCAAACTGTTGAGCTAGAACATCACTGCCTGCGAGGTATGTCGCTCTCCGTCCGGTCACAGCATCCGTCACAATCACTTGTCGAGAAAGGCCTAGGTATACAAAAAAAAAAAACTTAATTTTATATATATATATATTATGGTTTTTACTGTATTACTGTTCAAATAAATACGGTGACCATAATTTTCATTTCAACAGCAAATTATAGAAACACATACAAACAAAGAGTCATAACCTCACCAGTGCTGAAGGTTTTATCAGCCTGTGGGTTGAGGCACCATGCACATGACCAAGCTGTGGAGATCTTAAAACTGCACAGCATCCCTGGTTGATCTGATGGAAAAATAAGTCCTTTCAGTATAATAAAGGGAAAACAAATAAAAAATGTTTTAAATTTAAAAATGTGGGAGACCCTAAAGAAAACGATTTGTACCTGGATTGAAGTTGCTGAAAAGAGAAGCAGGTAACAAGCTTACACAGCCTGGGGTCTGAGAAATGCCCACCAGACACAAGCTAAAAAGACTTGTCAAGAAACACTTCCTCATCGTTTAGAGATGTTTGTGACTTTTTAGTGATTGACTAATAGTCATTTATAGAGTAAATATACAGGTATGCTCCTATTGTAATGATTATGCACTTTATTCAAACTAAGAGTTATTATTTGGCTTAGATTCATAGAAGTATTTCACAATTAACAAAGGGAAATCTGAATGAAGAAAGACTAAATGTATTCAAATTACGATGATATTAACCCCCTCCACATCTGTTTTGTGGTGTTGTTAACAATTATTTGACAATTTATTTAACTGGCCACTGGTTATGATTAGCGTTCATTTAGTGAAACCACAATACAGACCTACAGGTTCAAAATAAGCATATAATAATTGTAAGATGTAGTTTTTAGAACCTGAAATGTTTGAAGGATACAGAACATGTGAGTCTGTGTGTGTCACAGAGGCCCAGCATACGGAGTTCACCTGAAACAAAATGAAAAGGACACAGTACTATGAAACACCTTATTTTTGCTGGAAGGAATTCATTGCAAATTTCTCAGATTACCTTGCGGTTAGTAAAATAAAGGTTATCGCACATCTCCACCGACAGAGAGCCTTTTCTGCAGCCATGGAAATTCATTATGCCATACTTGCAGCCTCCGTGCGACACATCGTTTACTGTGAAGACTCGCTCACAAGCTGAATCTGCCTAATAAGATGCATCCAGAAAAAAGAAAAACACAGTCAAGACTAAAACCACAATCACTGCCAAAACTTAATCTCTCCTTCTGCTAGTTTTTCAAAGAACAGACAACTGGAGGCCAAAACTTCCAGTAACACCCGCCAGGGGCAATCCATTTCCATGAAAAAACTACATTTTTTTGACTGTTCTCAAGTTGCCTGTCCTCAGAATAACATGCTGTTTTTCCACTGAGAACACATTTAAATGGAGTTGCCACAGAAATCAAGTTTTAAGTTTTTCCCTTAAATGAGAGTCTTACAACAATGAGATGGAAGTTATCGGTGTTTGGGCTGGTGGAGTTGGAGCTCTGCACCTCCAGCCGGTGACGGTGCATCCCACTGACTTTCACTTCATGGATCAGCCTGCAAAATGAGAACACCCTTGGAATCGAATTCATTTTGGGATGCATTTTTTTTCTGGTTGTGTCCACATGCTATTTTATTTCATACCTAGAATAGGAGCTTGGGGGCAGCAGACCCAGATGTCTCTTCTGTAACAGCAATGCAGAATTCAGCCCAGTCCTGGGAGCTTTCTAAACATGAAACGAAATGAGAAACAATGAAAAAGAAAAACACCTGCACACCTCAACATAATGATTTATTACCGACAAAACCCATCCAAGTACTGCAGCTATGCTTGTCATTAAAACATCCATAGATTTCTCTTTATAGTTGAAATTTAGTGCAAAAATTTGATACAAGCAGTGTGGACTGTCCGCACTACATTTATGTGAAAGTGAAAGTGAAAAGTGAAGTGACATTCAGCCAAGTATGGTGACCCATACTCGGAATTTGTGCTCTGCGTTTAACCCATCCAAAGTGCACACACACAGAGCAGTGAACACACACACACACACTGTGAGCACACACCCGGAGCAGTGGGCAGCCATTTATGCTGCGGCGCCCGGGGAGCAGTTGGGGGTTCGATGCCTTGCTCAAGGGCATCTAAGTCGTGGTATTGAAGGTGGAGAGAGAACTGTACATGCACTCCCCCCACCCACAATTCCTGCCGGCCCGGGACTCGAACTCACAACCTTTCGATTGGGAGTCCGACTCTCTAACCATTAGGCCACGACTTCCCTCTAGCTATGTATAGCTAGAGGACATATTGAATATTTCCCCAACTCACCTTCCTAGGACCATCATCCTCTGCCAGTAGCGCAGATCTCTTTCTCTCCTCTTCCTTTTTCTGGAGCCCTTCTTTTGTCAGAGGGTTACAGTTGTTGTGTCCAGGCAACAAACGAAAGTAGCGGTTCTTCTCTGGGTCAAAGTAGAAACCCGGCAACTCTGTAAATAATAATGGTTAATGGTTAAATGGATTAATTTGGACTCATATAGCAGAAAGATGAGCAGAGAAAAAAAAAAACAGTAAAGTAAAAGTTCACCTGGTGCAGATGAGGATGCTGTGGATGGACCTGTATCACCTGTTGTGCTTTCAGAACTAGAAAAAGGACTAATGTTAATGGCTAATATAAAGTTAAATACAAGTCCAACTGAAAATAATCTAAATAAAATTTTACTGGAAAGAACTGAACTACCAAAACGACTGACTCTAGGTCTCAATACTTTAGTATGAACACTTTAGGATTGTTCAATAAAAAAAACATCATTCACCCTCATGTTGTTTCAAACCTGCATGACTGTCTTTTGTGGAAACAAAATTCACTTTGACTGCATCTTTTGTCCATACAATAAAAGTGAATATTACTGAGGCATTCTTTCTGCTTGACATCACCTTTTGTCTTCCACAAAAGCGCTCAAACAGGTTTGCGACAACATGATGGCGAGTAAATGACATCATTTTCATTTAAAGGAGCGTCCAGGTGAAAACGATAGCCTCAGTCTGTGTAAGTTACCTATATTCCTGCTCCTCGTGGGCTGAACGGTGTCTGCTCCGCCACTGTGACGGACCGTGCTGTCGATGACGGTCCGTGCCACTCGATCGCCAGTTCCCCCGCTTCATTTCTACTTCCCAGGAGTCATGCCAATATATCTGCTAAATTATTCAAAACAGATTAATGCCTTTCAATTTAAACAAAGAGGCACAATTCTATTTTTTATATTATATTTTTGGTTTTAGCACATATGAAGAAAACCCTAAACTTTCTGGATAAACACTGATTTGTTATGGAGCTGAACAAGGAGCTAGCATGCTAAGACAACTATTATGAAAATGCACGTGGCCCGTTCATGTTAACGGTTACTCTTGCTGAAGAGAACTCACGTTAATATATTTATTGATCGCTGGAATAAATTGTAAACTTTGTGTAAAAAGGAGAGTCATAATAAACATACCTGATAAAGATGCACTCGTGCCGACTTCTTCCTGTTTGGAGATATTATTTCCTCAGAGCACCGCCTCCTTACTGTTCATTGGTGGAGCCCTGAGACAGTCCAAATGGTTTTTGAATGGGAGTTTGCTTAAATCCCGTAAAATAAGGTCCGTGGTTCACACAAGCTCAGGATACTTTCACGTTTTATTCTGCGACATAAAACACACTTACATCTCACTCCTGATTTTTAAAAATTGTTACGTTTCTTAAAAAAAAGACGGTATTCACTAAAATAAGTTTCATCTTACCATATAAAAACGCTTTCACTCTGCTGTTATTTAATAGAATAAATGCACTAGAATTGTATCAAATAGTACGTGGAAATTCAAATATTCATATTCATTATCCTAATAATTCAAATATTCATATTAATCCAAGATTAATTGACTTTTAATGCACCTTGTTTCGAAATGTACAGAAAAGCATGCTTTCATATGTTTTAGTAATTATATATATTTCATTTATTCACTATAATTTTTATTACTAATGTCTCATTTCAGTTTTAGTTGTGATGCTAACAGCCGATCCGCCTACAAAGTGACGTCATAGACCCCGCCCCCACTCTATTGAAAACATGTGATTGGATAATGAGCTGTCAGTCACGAGGCTAAAGGAACGAATAAAAAATATAAATAGTTCTTATTAGCAAGATCTAAATGTGTTTTCATGATGATCGTTGTATGTATTTATATTTAAATGAAAAACGGATAAAAATAATATAGGCGCAAAATATATAAAGATAGCCTATATACTGTTTATTTACGTTGTTAATTTTATTACCATATATTATATTGATTATTAATTAATTTTCATATATTTAAAATAGGCTCTATACAAATAACCAAGCAAAATTTGCAATAATTTTGCAATAAAAAACTGCAATAAGTCAATTAAAATAAAAATATACAATAAAAACTTACAGATGAATGTTATTTTATAAAGACTACAAGAGGCTTTTATTCTGTTGCTGAATGTAAAACAACACGTGCCGTTTCTCTTCAACTTACAAAGCAAGTAAAGATGTTGAAATAATGTTTATAATTTTGACAGCTCACAGAAGCCACGCCCAGATTCTGGTTCCTAGTATTGTATTGGCCAGACTGCCGGACACTGAGGTCCGTATTGGCTGTTTTTCTTTCACAAGAAAGAACTCAGAAGAGATTTGGAATATTAGGTTACATTGTGGCAAAATGGCGACTGTCATTCAGAATCCACTGAAAGCGTAAGTAATTCTAAACATTATTTTCGCTCGTTTTCGAAGATGTGCTGTATTCCGCATGATTTAGAGAGTGGGTTCAGATCGACGCTCGAAATAGGACTGTATGCATCGTGCATTTTGTATTTCAGGGAATTATGTTCAAACGAATAACTGTTTAATCCATGTAGTTTCTCATTGTGTGGCTGTCAAATATATACATATGTAAATACATTAGAAGCGTGGTGTTCGGACATTCATTCTGCAAAATATGCTATATGTGTGTCTCAGCATTCAGCCTCTGATGGTCAGTGTTAGTGATGGATGCTTTGAGAGTGTAACGTTACACACTCCGTTGTCTCCTTTGCAGGACATCTAGATAAAGCCTCGGCCATATATGATATCTGTCGGGATGAGCTTTCATATGAGCGCACTGTATGTTACGATAAACAACTTATAACGTAAAATAGTCATTTAAAGATTCAGATGCAACGTGGTGATGTAAACTTATTCTATGTTTCGGTTGCAGTATTGTTTTAAAAATTCCCATAAGATGACTTCGAATAATTTTCCTGTTGTGGCCTATGTAGAACTGACAGACCCTGTCACATAGGCTACACACACTGAGTATTAGAAAGTAGCAAGAACGAGTAAAATATAAAATATGTTAATTTTCTATAAGAATTAATAAGATAACTTTTTTTAACACACAACAGCTTTCAGTTGTGTCTAACGTTAGTCCCTTCGTTTTTGTACACCCGCGTGATAGTAAACATTACATCGGAAATTGTTTGGTATGAGATATACATTGATATTTGCGTCGTGTCTGGTGAATAAATGCCGTTTTATATGTGATGACATATTAAAGTAGTATAAAAACAGGCTAACAATCATGAAGTCAAGATTTAAATGATGAATAACAATGGAATTCACTGTCCTGTTCTCTGTTGTTTGTCTGTGGAAGTGCATGTGACAAATTCCAGGTTTCGATTACATTACATTTATTAGAGCTTTAAGAAGAGGTCAGAAGGATTTGCCCTTATTACTGACATTTGTCAGTACCTTTTGGTTTTAACTGAGTAGTCCTGATGTGGAGCTTTGAAGGAATTGGTTTTAAATATTTGATGGAGAAAGAAAGGATTTACTTCCCGTGTGGTGTCTGATAATCATTCATCTTTATATTAACAAAGCAAATACATGTCACTGTTAGAATTTCACATATGCCTTTATCTTATGATATTCCCACATCAAATAGTGAGTGGACAAAATGAGGAATATTTGCAGTTCTGCAGGCATTTAAAAGAAAAGAAAGAAAAAGTTTAGGTATCTATGTTTAAAAATGTTTAAAGATCAATAAATACTCATGGTATTTAATATATGTTATATTTATGCAATACCTAGTCATGTTTTACAGCCTATAACATATATATGTGTGTGTGTATTGCATATATTGAATGGCATGAATAACTACATTATTTACAAAGTGTCTTTTGGTCCTGTCTTATCTTGCAAAGGAGTGAGCTAGGATTGCATCTGGTGCCTCCTCAAAAAATAAATGAATAAATAAATAAATAAATAACACCCTTAGATTCATACCAGCCTTACTCATAGTTACTTTAGTGATTCGTCTCCATTCAAACTCAAGCTGATTTGTCAATGTAAGTGTATACACTGAGGGGGATGCACCATCTCTAAATGCTGTAGTGGAGCAGATTTGCAATATCCCAGGATCCTTCAGTACCCATCTGTTCTGATGACTAGCCGCAGAGATGTCAGTGGGCAGGAGACAGAGCCCCATCTGCTCCAGATCAGGGACACAAAGCTCCCCTCCCACCCCACCAAAAAGACATCAGGGGGTCACTGGGAGCAGGAAAAGGAGCCGTGCTCACCTGTCTAAGCACATTTATGTTTTTTACTTCTTCCCACTGCTATTATTCGAAATACTTTGCTTTAAAACAGTAAGCATTTTCCCTTATTTTGTTACGGAGGAATCTGTGAATGTTGGATTTGGTTAACAAAGACTGTTACTTGTATAATTTGGCTGTATTTTCTTCCTCTGTAAATCTCATTATGTTGCCCAGGCAAATAATGTGTTTCTTGTCTGGTTGTTCGTTGTGAATGAGATTACTTCCCAGCACTGTTAAATACAAGTGTTGTTTTCTACCAAGGAGCATTCATATTATAAACTGTGTTCAGCAGCATTTAGTCTATTCATTTATTAGTGTCTGGAGAGCGGGGTAAGGTGGTTTGCATTCGTTTCGTCTCATATAAATCGAGGGGGCGTTGAGGTGGTGAATATGTGGAGTTAAGGTTAAGGCGCTTGCAGTAGCCTGCTCCCCCCCCCCCCCATCTTCATCTGTCTGGATGCATTTCATTTTCGCATTACAACTGCACTACAAACACCGTTGAGCCAGAGGTCTTTGTGTGTCCAGGAACAGGGGTTTGTGCTGGGATAGACTCCACTACTCCAAACCCTTTTCCTGTTTAGCATTTTTCTTCTTGTATATACCGAGTCTCTTTAAAAACATGTTCTTACTCAGCTGAAATAATAGGGCTTGCACAAAAAAAAAAGAAATGGACATAAAAAAATAAACTACAAAAACTGAAAGGAAAGAATATTTTACATGCCTCTTTTCATTCCATTCCATAATCCATCTCCAAACAGTCTAGACCTCTACATCACCCTTTTCTGTTCTTTTAAATAAAGACACTAAATATTTGCTAACAAGCCCGACAACTGCACACTCCAGGACTTCTTCAAGCTCTTCTGGCCTCTCTCTCTCTCTTGCTGAAGGCCCTTTCTTTATTCAGCACTGAGGGGTTTCTCTCAGAATGTGAGTGATATCATGAAAGCACAGCAGTCTGATGAGGCTTTTTTTCTTACAGCCTAAATTTGCGCTTCAAGACTGACTAAAGAGGTTCAGCAACTTCAGAGCAGAGCTGAATTAGGCATTGCATTTCCATTACAGTCATACTTTATTTTACAGGTTCATAATAAATCATAAAATTAAAATTTCTGGGTGTTACTTGCATGTGAATTACCATAAGAAAAGGCATCTCCTAAATAGTTTTATACTGTGGGTGATTATAAGCTTCAAGTTTGTTTTAGTGCTGCAACGACGCGTCGACATCATCGATTACGTCAACTACAAAAATACGTCGACGTGCGTGAAATGCGTCAACGCGTCACACTGTTTACATCTCGCTTAATGGCATACAGGGAATGGAGAAAGTGATGATTCTGATAGGGAGAGGGATAAAATAAAAGATAAAGTAAGTCTGTGGGGGTTTCGAACACGCGTTAGGGGCCGTTCACATATCGCGCCTAAAAATGCGTGGAAAATGCTAGGCGCACCGCTTTCTCCTTCTTTCCAAAGCGCTCGGGCAGTTGCGCCCCTGGGGTGTCTGCCGTTGCTAAGCAACCATTCATCTTAGCTGAGCTTTCAACGTTGTTACGGGAAAGGATGAAGCTGATTGGTTAGTTCTTATCTCATGACCTGCAGTGCGCTTGGGGCATTCTGAAAAGTTGAGATGGTTTTAACTCGATGCGGTGCTGACGCACCTGTTTTCGCATGCGTATTGCGACCGCATCACTTACATTATGAGCGCGCATACCGCGCGCCTACACTGGAAATAACGAACTTGAGCGCACAAAAGACGTAATTCACTAGTTCACGCTTACATATAATTAGCTGAGGTATGGTATGCGTATTTGGCGTGCTGTCCCGGGAAGGGCTCCGAGCTCGGGAATGGCCCGAACCTAGAGTACCCCCCCCCTTCCCCGTCTATTTATAAAGTGAACTCAAAGTGAGGAGATGGGGTGGAGGAGGGATGCTGATAAAACGTCAAAGGATAGAGGTAAGTCAGCGATATTTATACTATGGTATTGATTACTTGATTATGGTCCACCTGTGTTGATTAGGCTAAGTATCTGACGCGCTCCTCGCGAATCTTGTTAATAAAAACGTCATTATGTGAACGGCCCCTTAAAAGACAGCGCGCCGCGAGACAACAGTCACAAACCACCGAGCTACCCCGAATCAGCTCCCGATCTCTGGAAACCACGCTAAACCATAGCAGAACCCTGACTACATTTTATGGTTTGTGATGCTAAAGAACATTTCATGACGTCTCAGACAACTGTAAATTTGTGGCTACTGTGGTTTAATAATAAGCGTTATCGTAAACATATATTTACCATAGTAAAATAGTTTTCTTTGCCTCTTTATTTTTGTATACTGTAAAAACTTCAACCACATTGGTTGAAAATGAATAAAGGTTGAAATATTATATTAGAAGTTGTACTTATATTTTTTTGTAAAATTATCCAAAGGATTCATTAGCTAATCAAAAAAAGAACATTGGATTAATTATTTATTGTAATAAAAATAATCGTTAGAGTAGTCGACTAATCGAAAAAATAATCGTTAGATTAGTCGACAGAAAAAATAATCGTTAGTTGCAGCTCTAGTTTGTTTAACTATATGATTTGCCTTATGAATGGGGATAGAAGTTTATTAACACTGAAAACCAGTATAATACACTACCATTAAATTTTTATGTGTGTCAAATAAATGCTGTTCTTTTGAACTTTTTTCAATTTTTTTTTTTATTCATCAAATAATTCTGAAAAAATGTTTCACATATGTTTCGACAGTGACAGTAATTAAACAAGTTTCTTGAGTATCAAATCAGCATATCAGAATGATTTCTGAAAGATCATGTGACACTGAAGACTGGAGTAATGACTGCTGAAAATTCAGCTTTGCATCTCAGGAATAAATTAAAATGTAAATATATTAAATTAGAAAACCATTGTTATAAATTGTAATAATATTTCACATTACTATTACTTTCTGTATTTATTACAAAAATATTACAAAATCTTACTGACCAAACTTTTCAACAGTAAGCTTTATTTTTCCAACATTAACAGATGAGTACTGATAAATTCAAAATCTCCAATGTCTGCTGATAATTGATATGGTCTTGATATATCATTGTGCTAAAAATTACAGTAAAAATAGTTTATATGACATGAAACATAAATGAAACCTGCAATTAATGATTCAAATTCAATGAAGCTAAATTGTTAAATGCCTAAATTCTGTTGTAAAGGATCAATGCTTTTTGGTATGGCAAACGTAGCCCCAGTAATTAATGGTCAATTGGATTAACAGGCATGTAATGAGTGAATGTAGTGAATGTGGTGCACTCAGTGCCCTGGATGTTCAGAGAGAGAGAAAGAGAGAGAGACTACATCTTCTGTTTTCAGCCTCTTCATCTCCCCGTAGACACAGAAAAGAGCCTGACTGTGATGGATCACTCTCTCTGTTCTCACTATACACCATGGAGGGCAAATCCCTCTTCATATCAGCACCTCCCTACCCTCCGGTGCAGCACAGACTATTTTAAAATACCCATACAATCACACAAAATACGGTAGTATTGAAGTGAGAGGTTTTGAAGAGGTTTAAAGGTGACATATTTCTGTATCTGTAGCCAACAGAGCATTTCACGAATGCAATTGGTCATTGAACAGAAAGCTCCGCCCCTAAATTAGCACCATCGGTTGAGCCAAATGTTGCTGTGTGTTTAACATAAAAAATTGAACACTTCTAGAAATCTGGACTTCTTATGAAGCATTTGTAGTGAGATTTGTGAATGAGTTGATTTGAACAAGCAAGCCATGGTGATTTAAAAAAAAATCTGATACTGCATTTCAGTTAAATCAGTTCTTGTTTATTTGCACTGATGAAAAGCTTCCTTAGGAAGTGCTTTGAGACAAGACGTCTCTGTGCTGGCCTGTTAACAAATGAAAGCTTAATCACATTTGGAGAGCCGGTTTACAAAGCACGTGTCTAATTGAAATGCAGTGCTGATTATCATGACAATATGCATATGTATTTGAAAACGAACAACAATTCTCTGTGCAATGCCTACCTAAGCCAATGATTATTCATGGACACCTGTCCTTAGAGAGAACATTCGGATTAAATCAAACTAAAGGGGTCATTTGAATATGAAAGACATCTTCTACATCTTTAAGAAGTGTGGCTATGTTCTTTTGAGACAATAAGTGAGACACCCCTGTTGTTCAAGTAATATGAATATAGACGCTGGCTGAGTTAAGGGGCCTCCAGCTTCTGAGTTACACACAAAACTGTGAATGAGCCGCAGCTCTGCTCTGTTGAATAAAGAGTAGGTTATTAATTTCCTAAGAGAAGCCCAGGCACAAAGCACATGGCTCAGTGCAGAAGGTTCATTTAGCAGTTTTCATAGAGGCTGAAATAGGCTGATAGAAAAACACTTGTTTATAAATGCATTTGAATTGGATGTTTGAAAAACTGAATAAATGTTTAGTCTTCAGCTAATTTTCTTTGCTCTACCTCTCAAAGAGAACCTATTCTGCTGCTTTTCAGTCAGCAGTTTTTCCTACAGACAGACAATTATTTTATATACTGTTTTTTTTTCTTCTAAACTGGTTATTGGGTCTACCGATTTGGCACCATTTATTTTCTAGAAACATTATATAATAAATTATATAATATATAGTAATAACAACAATCTTAATAATTTCATGCGGTTACACCTTTATTTTAAGGTACAGTTCTCACTTTTAACCAGGGCTGCCCCCTAATAGTCAGCTAACCTTTATTGTGCTTTTCCACTGCATGGTACGGTTCAGTATGGTTCACTTTTGGGGGGTTTTCCACTGGGTTTCGTTGTCTGTTGAGGAAGGACAGACATTCCTCTCATTGATAGCTAAGGAGTGGATCCAATGAGAGCTTGATGGGACGATGTGGAATGAAAATGTTTTTCAGGAATCGCGGCAGTAACGTTAGAGGCGGCGCAACTATAATGGTATGTGAATAGTCCCGCCCACTCTTAAGCGGTACTAAACTGCAGTAGAAACGCAAACAGAGTTGTGGCATGCCAAGTCATACCACGCAGTTGAAAACCACCATTAGTCGACAAGTAGAGACGTGGTCGACCAAAATTGTATTAGTTGCAGAAAAAAAAAATCGGAATCGGTGCAGTCATGCAGTGGCTAGATTTTGTGGTAATTCAATACATCCAAACGCTCACCTAACATTCATCGACCTCGAATATGGCTTATCATCTTCTGAAATATGTTAGTAGCAACTTTACATGGCCACTCAATCTATTGTTTACCTAGGAAAATATATATATTTTTATATTCACTATAACATCAAAACATTGCGCTTTTGTAAAATAATGAAAGCAAACACGTTGCGCTCTCTGCCATTTCTGCCTCTTGGAACTTGCTCTTTGAGCGTGAAACTCTGTGTATCTCGCCTTACAGACATGAAAAATATATCTATGGAGAGTGAAATGTCAACTTTCAAATGAAACAATTCAAACCTTAATAATACAATATTCTCAGATTAGGTAATTTGTATGAAACTTGCATGCAGGTTGCATTCACTTCTGTAGAGATATTGATTCAGTGTCGCCAACTTCATCTCTTACACTGAAAACACAGAAAACACTAGTTTATCAATAGATTATTAAAATACTAATGCAGTTTAATCTTACTGTTTTTCCCTGACACATTCATCATCATTACTTTTACCAGTGTGCTGTGGCAAGCTTTATGGTTTATTAATAAATGTGCGATTAGTCAACTAATGCTTAAAATAAATGACTTTGTCCTCAATAAATTCCTTAATATGGCTTATTTATAGTTAGTAAGGTAGTTGTTATTGGGTTGGATTAAGAATGTAGAATAAGGTCATGTAGAATATGTGCTTTATAAGTACTAGTAAACGGCCAACATGCTAGTAATGTGCATGGTAATAAGAAACTAGTTAATAGTGAAAATATGTCCCATACTAAAGTGTACCTTTTATACTTATTTGTACATATTTATTTTATAAATGTACTATTAAATATTAAATATACATAAATAAAAAATAATAACAATAAATAACACAACAACAAATGCAACTGAAAATACATAACAAGAGTTATTACTCTAATTATAAAAAAAATATATATAATGTTTTTATTGCTGCAGTATAATTGTTACTGTCTAATTTCTTTTGCAATAATAAAAAAAAGTTTTGGATTTTGTTTATCAGACATAAATATATATATAATATTTAATACATTTTATATTTATTTTTCCATTCAACGTACAATGTAGATGTTTTGCACTGGTCTACGTCTATAGAACCTCGAAGAAGAATTGAAATCCTTAATATCCTGTTATGACACCTAGCTGAATGTTAACACATTCCAGTGTCATACCAACCAAAAATGTTGGTGAGATTACATAGACTGAGAAACCCAGCTTTAACCTTTCACTTTCAAATTGAAAGGATTTTACTTGACCAAAGTCACATTTCTGTTCCTGACCACACGTTATTATAACATGGATCATCTATAGTATCTTCATGCTCTTGAGGGTTGTGAAAATCAAATACTGTGACAGATTTAATAAACATTCCTTCTATTCTCCTATGTCCATAACTAATCGACATTAAAAGAGTGAAGATCTTAACGACCTTCAAGAGGCTGTCTTTATCCATGCCTCCAGGGAGGTGGCAGAGAGAATACGTGTCTTCTAACACACAAGTCAAACTGTTTACATAACTGCTCCACTCTTTTGACCAGAGTCCTTGCATTGAGTGTAATATGGGAGGCCGTGAACACATGGTATGTTTATAGTAGAGGTTTTGTTTGGAGGAGGCTGTATGAAGCGTGATGAAGCTCTCTCCTTAAGATGGTGTTGATAGACACCATCATCATCAGCCACTCATTGGTAAGCACTTGTCATCTCTAGGGGCTGTTATGGTTTTGTTTAAGGTGCTGAAAAGTATTTGTAGATCGCCTCTGAGAGAGAACTTGAGTTGAGAGCCATCAGGACAGTTTAGTACAGTTGAGCATGTTGATGATTATGGGGATAGCGGCTTTCGCGCAGGTCGTGGGTGCTCTAATGCGGGCCTCTGTCACTGCAACTTACATAATGACTTCTGCAGTCTCCAGCTGATAGCACAGGCATTTTGTTTTAGGGAAATAATGCTCACAGAAAGCCCAGGAAAAAGGGTGGAAAATAATGCTGGAGGAAGGAAGAAATGTAGATCGGGAGATTTTAAAGATGAATGATGAAAATAATCAAGAATTCAACAGATGATTTGGGAGAATACTGGTTTCAGTGGGTTTTTTTTTTTTTTTGGTAGAGACTGGAAATCATTCTGGTTTCTGTTTTGATTTCAAATATATTGTGGTTTCTTATTTTTATGAATGATTTTAGTCATTTCAGAAAGAATGGATGATGTTTAGACAACATAACAATGAAATTCATATTTATTCCATCTAGCAAATGTTGTCTCATCTAAACACATACAGTACTTTGTATATATATACTATCAGTGTAGCATGTCACTTGTGACAAAATAAAAAAAGTGACAAATGCTATCATCATTTACTCACCCTAATGTCATTTTAAACCTGTATGACTTACTTTATATTGTGGAACACACACACACACACACACACACACACACACACATTTGATTTCTTTTATTTGGATCTGAAAGACATTACAAAGAAAACAAGATCCAAATACTCTGGGAAGGGTGTTTGACAAGCTGACAGCTCTACAGTTCATGGCTCACACACTTGTACAGGTTCTTCCATTTATAATACTCAACACGTTAAGGATAAACAAAACATCTCCATCTCCATATTTGCATGCTCCCTATGGTGGCTGAAACAGAGCAGAATTTTGGAAGCCTTTTTGCTTCCTTTTTTTGCAGCCCCCCTAACTGATCACATTCATATGGACATGGCCTAAACTTCCAAATACCACAATTATCAATTTACAGTTGTATCCAAGTTGGTGAATGAGAGCCATGTCAAAATACAAATTAATCCTGTATGACTTACTTTATATTGTGAAACACACACACACACACATTTGTTTTTGTGAAAAGTGGGGACATCCCATAGGCATAATGGTTTTTATACTGTAGAAACTGTATATTCTATCACCCTTCACCAACCCTTCCCCTAAACCTAACCCTCACAGGAAACTTTGTGCATTTTTACTTTCTCAAAAAAACTCATTCTGTATGATTTATAAGTGTTTTGAAAAATGGGGACATGGGTTATGTCCTCATAAGTCACCCTCTCCTTGTAATACCTGTGTCATACCCATTCTGCAGGAATTTCCTATCAACAGTAAGTTTTTTTGGTATGCATTTGTATGTTTGGTTAAAATCTCTCTCTCTACCTCCATACACGCGTATTTTGAGTGTTATTCATTGCCCAAAACAAAAACAATTTCAAGATGAATTTCACTGTCAGCATTTTTCCTCAGAATTTCTGTAGATATGGCAATAATATCGCTATTGTCAAATCTTTTGTCCAGGATAATTGTGCAGTGAAAATCTGACATCGTGACAGCACTTGTCCAAAACAACAGTGAACCTCATTGGTAACAGTATTATTTTAATGGAAATGGTTCTGAATAAAAACTGGTTTTCCATTCTCAAACCTACTTTTGGGAGTAGACTAGGCTATCAAATGTTAGTTGTCTCATTGTCTTTCTCAGACCTGCTTTTCATACCTGCCTGCTTTTTCTCTTCTGCTCCCTCTAAACACTGAGGTTCTTTCTGTCACCATGCTGAGTTGGAATACTCCTCTTTATCCAGCCCAGCATTCCTTACATATCTGTGTATCCTCTAGTCCGGAGAAGACTGATCTAATGGAAACAGGAGGCAGGTATGGGGAGAGAAGCCATGCAGGCTGGCTCAGGTCCAGTGTCTCTTCTGTCTTTCAATTTGGAAGTTGGTAGTTACATCTCTGTTCCTTTTGACTACCTAGAGAATGTCATGGATGACATTGTATGTCTGTTGGAAAGTGAACTGTGAAAAGAAAGCATGTCCCAGAGGCTCAACAGCACAAAACACTTGAAGCTGTTTTGATCTGCAGTGGTATTAGCCAACAAAAATAGCTCTATCTTTTCCAAAGCAGGTTCTTTAAAACTTAACGTCTGACTAATGTATGGAAGTTTAGCCTGCAATGAGGTATTTGGATACTATTAATTATTAGCTGAAGGTGGCACTGCTCAGAATCTTTCTTTAATGATTGACACTAGTATGGACCGGCGTGGTTTATGCTAAAGCCAGCCTTCCTCACCAAAAATTGTGTCTTCCTCAGGCTCGGGGACCAGTTCTACAGGGAGGCCATTGAGCACTGTCGCAGCTACAATGCCCGCTTGTGTGCGGAGCGCAGCGTACGCATGCCCTTCCTGGACTCTCAGACGGGCGTAGCTCAGAACAACTGCTACATCTGGATGGAGAAGCGGCACAGGGGGCCAGGTAGCACCCTCTGCATTTACCTTTAAAATATTAACGGCAAAAAGATTTGGGATGAAAAGTTGACTCAAAATGAAAATTCATTATTTACGTACCTTCATGTTGTTACAAACCTGTATGCTGATATTATTCATATTTTATTTTATCATTAAAGAAAAATAAATATTTGTGAAGAATCTTTACTGTTCACTGTCTGTTAAGCTCCAAAAATGAATGAATGAATATAATATAATATTAAAAAAAGCTCAATGGACAGTAGGATTATCAAAATATTAGTTTCTATTGAGAACTTTTTATTTTATAAGGGGTTTTTGTTTTTGGAGTTTAACAGCCAGTCAGTCAAATGAGATTGGGATGACATGATGGTGAGTAAATTATATTATTGGGTGAACTCTCCTTGGTGTGGTGTGCTAGCATATATTAGCAATATTTTACTTATATTGCATATGTGTTCAAGTGCATTAAAGGAACTACAGAAGGAGTTTGTAGGGTGCTGTCATCTCAAGACTCATCTAACCAAATGTTTAAAATTGGTAGACTGCATCATGTCCAGTCATTGTACAGTTTTTTTCTCACCACAGCCATTTGGCAAAGTTGGACTTTGGCACTTTACATTCCGATTTTAAAATCCACTTAAAATGCAGCTCTCTAAAGATAAAGACTGATGAATTTCATTTTAAAGCAGATGGTACAGAGAGTGCAATCAAACTTTGTGTTGACGAGTGTTTATACAGCATACTAGTGTTTAGGAAATTGTACGTTTGTAACATGTTAAACAATGCAGTGCACTATTTAATGTAATGAGGCAGAAGTATGTCTCTAGTCTTTCCACAGCATTCCTTGCCTTATTATCTGACCAAAACAGCCAATATCTAGACATACAGCTGCCAAAGGGAACAATATGCATGCCGAGAACCAGACAAAAATAGAGTCAGAAAGCTCCTTAGCCACACCCTACACTTTGTGGTAGACCAGTGTTTATTGGATGTTTTTTATTCTGGGTTTCTCTCTCTCTCTCTCTCTCTCTCTCTCTCTCACACACACTTCTGATTCCTCTGTTTTACCATTAGAGACTGGAATAGATGAATAACTGAGACCATGTGCCTCACAGATCTATGTAACTGCACAGATTATGCGTAATGAGCCAATCAGAGAGAATGACCTGTGAAAACCCCTGATGCCAGCATTTTTATTAAAGATGTTTTACTCAAGTTCTTGTGTTTAACGCTCTATCAAGATAAGACTGGTTTTGTGTTTCTCAGAGTGATGCCTGTAAGTGAAAATATACATTTACATAGACTGTCCTTCAAAAATGTCCTTCAAACAGTGAAGACATTTTTAATTTCACAAAACATTACTATTTCAATAGTAAGTTCTGTTCTTTTGAACTTTCTATTGATCAAAGAATCAGAAATAAATATTAAACAGCACAACTGTTTTCAACATTGATATAAAAATGTCTCTTGAGCACTAAATATTACATTTATTTGTTTATTTATTTATCAAATGATTATCTGGAGTACTGACTATTAAAACTTAAGATTTGCCATCACATAAATAAATGACATTTTAAAATGTTAAAATGGAAAACAGTACATATAAGTTGTAATAATATGTCTGTTTTTACTGTTTTATGTATAAAAAATGCAACCTTGTTGAGCATAAGAGACTTCTTTTAAAATGTTATTTTATGTTTCTTTTTTAATAATTTTCTTTGACCTAAGAGCACCTGTCATCTCATAACATCTACATCCAGACAATAGATTCTAATCCTAACTGGTATATGAAATCACAAATATCCTCCATTATTAAGTTCAACCTAAACATTGTTTACAAAAATAATCCCATCCCAATAGTGCTTATATGAAGAATGTGTGTAAGAGCCTATTCAAACCATGTTAGTACTGTCTGTTTGATTGCAGGGTTGGCAGCAGGTCAGATGTACACCTACCCAGCACGTTGCTGGAGAAAGAAGAGGCGACTTCACCCACCACTTGACCCCCAGCTTCGCCTTTGTGAACTCCGACTCGGTGAGTGGCTAATTGTGTGATTTCTCTCAAGCTTACATATTGGTTTTGAATTCTTTTTTGCTGCACTTTTCTCTCCTTCCTTGCTTCTTTGCTCTGAATTCAGAGGCTGTAGAACTGGCCCATCTGGGTCTCATTATCCTTCTCTGTGTCCGTGTGTGCCCTGACCGGGCCCTTTAATCATTTGGCCATGCAGCATTAGAATGTAAGTCTTGGAGACTGATTGGGGGTCTACAGAAGGGCTGGAAGAACTTGATAAAGGCACATAAAGGCCTGTCTGTGTCAACAGGAAAGCCACTCTATTATTTTCTTAGCTGTCCCTGGAAATACAATAGCAGTAAAGCAATATAAGAACCCTTGACCTTCACTTGGAGCTCAGCCAGCATGAGTTCAGCAGAAAAACAGTGAATAAAACTGATTCAGGCCTGAAATAGAGTGTGATTGCTTTCCAATAATGTAGATATCAGAAGAAGGATTTGAGTGACAAAATATAGTATAATTAACCCCTCCAAAGCACCCCTCAAATCACATGACTGCTCTCCTGAGCCATTCAGACATTTTGGCATGGTGAATATTTAAGATCCATTGTAGTCTACTCTTAGGTATAGTTCATGCACAAATTAAGGTTTTCTCATTATTTACTCAATCTCATGTTGTTCAGTTTCTATATGACTCTCTTTCTTCTTTGTCCTTCTGAAATTTTGAAGAATATACACTAACGTTTAAATGTTCGGGGTCGCTAAGATATTTTCATGTTTTTGAAAGTCTCTTACGCTCACAGAGGATAAGTGCAAACATGAAGATTAGTAAATAATGACAGAATTTTCATTTTTGAGTGAACTATCCCTCTAAGTTATGTGCTTTCCAGAGTCCTGGAATTGTAATATTTACACTATAGCGAGGCATAATTCTGGTCTGTTACAGCAGGACATCGTTCCTACGCTTCCTGTCTGAAATGTGTTTGTGTTGTACATTTCTGGGTGCTCAGCCACTGTAAACAGCTTTGGTGTCCAATATCCCATCCAAGTCTGGTTCATACCGACAAGCAAGCAAGCTTAATTCCAATGTTCATCTCCATGTGCTGTCTTTTTCTCCATAGCGGATGTGGCATGTAGAACAGCCTCTAATTCAAAAAACTGATTCAGTCAGGCTATTTTGCCTGCTATATAATCACACCACTGTGACAACACCAAATAGCTGCATCTCAGTGAAGTGCTATATTCATTATGCTCTGCGCTTGCCATATGAAACAGACTCCTCAGCGTGATCTTGCTAAATTCTTAAAGCAGTACATAGTCTTTCCAGTCAGTGTGTGCCTTTTCAGTGCCAATATTGTGATTTAATGCCATGCATAAATATTGCAGTGCTGTATTATATTGCGATGATTAAGACCTTATGATTTGTGTCTATAGACATCAACCTCTCTTAGCCTCTTGTTTTAATGAGAGACGGGGGATGGGCGGCTGCAATCAGCCCCTGTCTGGCACTCTGCGCTATTTTCAGCTCCTCTCCCAGGGGAAGAGTGTGTCTCAGCTCAATCAGACACAAAGAGAATAAAGACAAGGACAGAGATTCATAAAAACATTCTCAATCATGTACACACATACTGAGTAGGAACATCAGAAACCACAGCTTCTTGGGACACTTTAACTCCACTGAAGCAGATTATAGATCAGAAAACAATTCAAATGTTGTGACAGACCTAAGGGTGTGTTTCAACCCACTCCTTAGTTTACTAGTAAGTGCACTACTCAAAGAGTCAGCCATTCCTAACCTGTCTTTGTCATTGCACTGAAACGTTCACACCCTACCCAGAATGCACTGTAACAACCGGTGAACATCAGATGTTTACTCAGAAATGATCATGTCTTCTTAAATCTTAATTTTTTATTTAATTTTGCATTCCTCATGTGCACTAAAGGGGAAAAAGCTAAGCCAGTTAAGGCTGATACAGTAATTAGGGATATTAAAGATATATATAAAGATAAAGATCCCCCTAAAATACTATTTTATTTTGTTTTATTTATAATACTATTCAGTTGTTACTATTCAGTCTGAAGCTGTTCTTTTGCACAACCCATTCATCAAAGCATCTTCAAAATATCACAGTTTCCTCAAACATATGAAGCAGAACAGCTGTTTTCAGTGACTATGTTAATAAGAAATTTTCCCCTTTAATGAGGCTTGAAAAGCAGCTATCCACCCTATAAAAACATATTGATGGCTGGTGTTTCCAAGAAATTTACCCGAACGGATGTTGGAAAACACACACACACACACGTACAAAAACAATCTGTCTGCCTGTGAAGCTGATGCCTTCATGAAGAGCCTTCAGACAGGTGATTTATTCACTCAATGTCTCTAGCTGATTGTACCTCTTATTTTGAAATACAGTGGGATCCAAAAACTGGGACAAAATCTGAGGTTTTATTTTAAACCTGGAAATAAAGAGAAACATTTAGAAATACAGTAATACTTATACAGTAATACTTACTACAGTAAAACATATATTTTTTTAAACACACCTTTTCACAGAGTATTATGCAAGAAATATAATTTGTCTCAGACTTATGGACCCCACTGTTTATGGAGGAGAGGTTCAAAGAAGCCGTTTACCTGACATTCTCATTTTCTCCCTCTTTCTTTCTTGTTTAGAGGCAGAGCTGATGGCCAAGAGAGAAGCCCCAGCGACAGAGGCCACGGCCCTGGAAGCACTGTTACGAGGTGATGGGATCTTGGACAAGAGGAACAATAACTCCAAAGAGGAAGAGACACTACTGGAAATCCAGGTAACATGTTGACAGTCCTTTCTAAGGGATTTCATTGGTTTATACGTGCATGATAATATATTAAGAGTCAGTGTCAGACTTAAAGAGTGGTTTTCAGTTGTTGGGTCACGAACCACAAATAGGTTGTAGCTTTGTTCTGAAAGATTCACAGACAGCCAGGAAAAAAAATAACAATAATATACAAAAAAACAACAACAACAGAGATGCTTTGCAAAGGATTGAGGTGATGGCACAGAGCATTATAAGATGCAATCTACCATCAATCAGCGATATCTACCTTTCACTGTTGCTGTAAAGCCCAATCCATCATCTGAGACCCCATCCTCCCCAGCCGCAAGCTGTTTTGTTTCCTACCTTCTGGCAAACAATACCGCACTATTAAGGAGCACTAGACTCGATAAAACTCAAACTGCAGCATGCTTTCTACACAATGCGCTTCACATTATATCTTCGCAATATCACACAAGCAAGAGATGTTGTACCCAAATATCATTAAAGAAAATGCACGACTGCAAGGAAAACAGCTGAATAGAAGTTAATATTAAGTTAGATTACATTTTAAACCTAATTGTGCCCGATACAGTGTCTGTTTATGCTTCCCAGTGAAGGCACAGGAGAAGCAACACACAGTAGGTGCTGTTTCATTCCTGAATGAATCAGCGTCTTTGAATGAATCGGTTGAATTGATTCAGTGGCCCACTCATAAAAACAATCAGCTTTTAGTGTTTCCTGTGCTATTTCTTTGCTACAAAAAAACAGTGTTTTAAGGACCCCATTGACCATATATGGCAATGAAGATCTCCACTCTTTCTGTATGTGGACTGTTGTCTTTTCTTGTGCAGTGCATTGATCATTGTCATCTAATCGCTTACCCCAACTTTCTTCCTTCTCTGCAGAGGGTGCTTGAGGCAGATGAAAATGGGGATGGTTTCCATGACGATGAAGATTTTGAAGCGGACACACCAAAGAGGAAGCATCGAAACAAAGGCAGGGTGAGTGATGAGGATGACCCAAAGTCTGCGGATGGTGTGAAGGAAAAAAGGCAAGCGAGAGCAAGAAAAAGAGACAGCCAAGACAAGGCAGACTGAACCAGAAAGGGAAATAAAGCATGAAAAAGAAATACCTTGTTGATCTCTCTGAGTTATGGTGTGGGCAGAGACTAAGAAATTTTCGGTTATTTGTTGATCAGGGTCGAGGCTCTGCACGCAGGCGAACAGAGGCAGTGGCCAACGACGATCAAGATAAACCCTACGTCTGTGACAGTAAGGGTCAAATTCATAATTTCATATGCTACCTTTGTGCCTTAAATTCTAAGCAACTTAAAATAGATATATCATTTTGTATACGTTTGAACTGTAAGAGAAAAACTAATTAGGAAACTTTATTTGGCATTATGTATTTGAGTCCAAAAGTCTGAGACGACATTGAAAATCATTTTCAAAATTAGATTTTTTTATAATGTTTTACACCTGATAATAAAGAAACTTTTCAAATTCAGAAAAAAATTCAGAAAGAAAAGATTCATTTTAATATATCTTTACAATTATTTAATCAATTAAGCAAGTTTATGGCATTCTGAGTTCTTAAAGATTTTTTTTCAATCAGATTAATTGTTATGCAGACAATATAATTTGTATTTAATTATTTTAAACAAGGTTAGAGGTCTCAGATTTTTGGACCCCAATGAATATTAATTATTAATGAATATTAATTATTTTTTTCACTTCATACAGCTGTCGGATAAAATAATGTTAATCGTCTCTGACTTCAGTTTTAATCATGGGATTTGATCTATTTTGACACTGTTTGTTTGGCTGTCCTATTTTGGCGTCCTAAAAACGTCTTTAATTTTGTCATATGGTACCTGCCTGTATTTCTGATCTTGGCATGGTGGCCTTTTATAATAACAAAAGCATGTGACAACCCAAGGAGATACTACAATCTACTTTGAGTTCCAGAGGCCTCTCTGAATGTAACTTACTTCCTGTATTTTGTTTTCTGTATTCTCTTTTGCTTTGTGTCTCCTCTGTTTCAGACAGATACAAACAAAAGCATAACTCCAAAACTGCTGACTCAGGTATTCAGCCATGTTGCCATCTTCCTCTTGCTCGGACATGTTGGCTATGCTAATGACAAGGCTAAACAGTTAATGCTCATGTCGGGGAGAGATTATTAGCATAAATCAACTGGTTCAGTCTTTTCTCTGTAGTTTCTATTGATATTTCACGCTGCTTGCCAAAGCTATCACGCATGGCTAACAACACCGCTGCTAAAATACCAGAGCTTGAATCTGCATCTAGCTGCTAGCTGCATCTAGCTGCATCTAGATTGCAGACCCTCTTCTAGGTAAAATCTGCTGCAATGCTGGAATGATTGACTCTGGATGTGCAGTTTGCTGAAATGAAATGCATGTAGTCGCTTCCCTTTTCCATAATATATGTTCTGCCTTAATGATTCCTGTGTCCAGCTGTACGATTCAGCAGTCCGTACAAAAATAACATCTGTTACATCAAATGCTAGCTGCCTAAAGGTGCACTAAGTAAATTTTCCACAGAAATTAATACCATTAATATGATTTGAATGATGAAACATGATTCATGATTCATTTATCTCATGAGATAGACATATCACTGACCTATAAAATCTGTTTTATTTATATATTTCTTTATTTATTTATGTTCACAATCTCACAAACCTTGTGAAAAAAGTACACTTTTGGCACACTTTTTAATTAATATACTTTAATTGAGAATTGAATGAAATATATGTAGGACATATGTGAATTGTATATTTATTGCAATTAAATTAAAATGTATTATTATAATAAATTTATGTGCTAAAAATATGTGCTTTAGTATGTTCGTCAGCTCATGAAACTAAAGGTACTTTTTTAGAGCATGAATTTATTACATGTACTTTAAAGCAAAACTTGATTTGACAATTATAAAATGCACATCTTATGTGCTAAGAAACAGAGTCATGAAGGCATACTCTCCTTAAGTATACTAAAGTGGACTTTTATTATATTAATATTATATTATCTCCAAGTACATTTTTTTTTACAAACTTAAGATCCAAAGTAGACTACAAGTGCACATTCAATACAATTAAGCACACTATGGTTGGATACTTAGTGCTCCTTTAAGCATAAAATTAAACTTAAAGACAACATGAAAACTGCATTCAATACCATTTAACTGTAATACAGTTTACTTCTGAGTAAAATGAATGATCATTCAGGACAAAATGTGAGAAGGGATTTAACTTATTCATTGAAATGTAATTGGACAGGCTTACCCTTTTTCCCTTGAAAATAAAAGTAAATTTCATGTTGTCTATGAGGTAATGTAGGGAAAATATATTGAAAATGTAATAAAAATCCATATTACACATATCTATGCAAATCTAAATCATTTTAGTTACTAATTATTGTCTTTAAAAATCAAAAAACAATTTCCTAGTTGTGATCATATTCAGATACTGTACACATCCTTTCCTTCTCTATGGTTTGTCCATCCTTTTTCTTTTTAGATTTGTAGTGAGAGAATTTATTACTGTGAAAATATTGTGCTTACCTTCCTGGTATTGCAGTCTGCAACCCACAGATGCTTGACATGTTTAATGCATCCTCCTGTTGGTAGAAGGAAATCTTTTCTGTACTGAGGTTTACATAATATGACAACCTAAGCCAACATGTTCAATGACAGCAATTAATTTGTATTATGTATCCATTAACCACGACAACACTATGATATAGTTATGTGATATATCCCACATCTGTAATCTATTAGGCCAACTGGCAGTAACATGTTTTCAGTGATCGGATCAGTCCGATAGCACTTGACCACATTAAAATCTACTTATAAATGCACACAAGACATATAGTATCAGTGACGGATTCTGACTGCATTCGACAGAGGTGTGATTTAATATGATAAAAGTAATATTCATAGTTTTGCTCTGCATCTGTAAGTTCATGAAGACATACTGTGGGGTTGCACTGCTAATACTGTGCCTTAAACACTGTTCTTACACCCCACATGTCTCTCTCATTGGCTGAGAGCATGCAATGTAGATTTTGTGATAGCGCTTTGACTCCAAAGCTAGGTGCTTTGTGAATTCCTTAGATATGTGTTAGCATCCCAGCTTCATTATTTGAATAACCTAGAATTATTTGAGATTAAGAAGTTTTTGCCAGTAAAATGAATTTCATTTTGACCAATGTTCTTTATCTTAGTTTGTGGGAAGCGTTACAAAAACCGTCCTGGACTAAGCTACCATTACACCCATACTCACCTTGCTGAAGAGGAGGGTGAGGAAGAACGTGAAACTGAAATCCCCCAATCTCCTCCTATCCACCATGAGAATCATAAACGTAAGTTTATATTCATTTTAATTGTAAAATAAGTGTTTTGATATCTAGGACTCTGTTCCAACCAGGGGGAATCTAGGATTTTTTCAACTGGGGGCACAAGAGGGGCCACAAATAATATAGTGGGACAATCTTATGTTGTGTATTTATATGTAGAACTGTAAAATCATGCAGGAGCGCGATACAGATATTGGGGGGCATGGGGGATATAATCTCCTCGCTCTACTGAGAAATCTGACCAACAGCGTGTGTCTCCCGATCAACTGCCTGTAAACTGGGGAACGAAAAGAAGCAATAGCGGCCACATAAACTTTTAGCATTGACAGTATACTCCCATTATCTAGCCTGTGCTGCACAAAAAACATAGAACATCCGACACATGACAGCTCGCCGGGTCGATATCTCTATCACAGCTCCATTTCATGAACACTCCCCAATTTAGTGCATACAGTGCCTAGTTGAAGGTGCACAAGACTTAAGGTCTCCAAAATTTTCATATGAGTTATTTCGTATTCAAATTTCCTTCGTCATGTACAGAAACCTTGCACACTGAGTCTGATTCAGTTCGGCCAATCAGTTTTCCTGCTTCCATAACTTTTAAACCTGCATTCCATAACAGTTAAACATGTTATATACTTTTTAGATTACATTTTCTGGTTAAACGTCTTATTTTGGACATACTTACAAGGCATTGTATCTGTTATTCCTGAATATCCACACTAGTGCATTGACTGACAACCCACGTAAAGAATTCCACAAATAGAAATGGCAGACTTTTTTTCTGGTGGCATTACCAGATATCATTTAGTCTGCTTAAACTCCGCCCCTTTTCAGATCTGCCTCCATTCAATCAACAATTAATGGATTGAACTGTGTTCTTTTTTGATAATCCGTTTCACTTGGATGTATTTCACACAATGAAGAAATAATCAGTCACTGCTTATGTTTCATTGTGATTTTAACCATGGTAAAATCATTGTAACAGCCTGTTTCTTTAGTTAACATCCCTGTGTGAGTTTTAGCATAACAATACTTAGTAGCAATTATGTGCTCTTTTCCAAAAACACTAGTTAGCTGTCTCAATGTCTACATATTCTACATACATATTCTAATAATGTTTTAATAGATATTATTCAGTGTTCGATAAGTAAATATACAGTATACATAGCACACACAAATGTTTCCATTTATACTTTTCAATACTACACATGATGTCACAATTTTAGGATGCCTAAAATAATACAAGTAACACATTCTTAGTTTGCTAGGATTTGGAATAGACACTGTTCTTATATGTTCTCTTCCCCTTTTAAATTTTTACAGCACAGAAAGGGCCTGATGGCACGATCATCCCTAATGACTACTGTGACTTTTGTCTGGGAGACTCAGGCTCTAATAGGAAGACAGGCCAGTCTGAGGAGCTGGTTTCCTGTTCAGACTGCGGCCGTTCTGGTGAGTCTTTCACATCACTTCATTATCTCTATTACTCACAGTTACAGTATCTGCCCATGTTAAATCAAGAAGGGAGTTTCACCTTCATCTTGTTTTAATCTCACTCTGAGGGAAATATGTACTATGACATAGCCAATATTAATCTGGTTGAAATTATAAAAATAAATATATTTTTTTATGAATTGCCAGATGTTTTAGTAGTAAAAAATAGAAATAAACAGTAAAAGTGTTCAGAGATTTCTCTCTTAATCTCTTTCTCTTTATGTATTCACCAAAAGAAAATTATAAATCCCATTTAATGCTTTATCATGTCATGCATCAATAGCACATTTCATCAGCTTGTTTATGCATATCCCATCTTTTCCAGTTTTTTGCTAGAGCATGTTTATTTATTTATTTTATGGGGTTTTGCTTAGTTGTTGTGATTTGGGTTTGGCTTGGCATAATGGTGTCATATAGAAATGGTTTCCTAGATACGGATTAATTCTACTAGAAAGCCTTTTAAATGGAGAGTTCAGAGATGCGCAGGTTACCTGTTTTCATGCAGCTGTTTATCTGTTGCAGTCTTGGCGTTTATTCATGAATAATTGCGGTATTTAGAAACATGTTGATTAAAAAACAACATGTGAGCAGAGATCGGACAGTTATTTTAAAAATGAATTCCAGTATACTTATTAATTACTAAAAAAGTAATCAGTAATTCAATACAAATACCAAAGTGTGAAAGTAACAGTCCGATTGCGTTTAATAGAGTTTGGATTTATCCTGCATGTGCAATGTAGGCCTGTCGCGATAGTCGATAAAATCAATTAATCGTCTGATAAAAAAAATGAGCTTGATAATTTTTTCGGCCGCAATAATTTCTTTTTTAAATTTTAGTTTAAAAATGTAACATGTCATGATGTGGGGTTAGTCTGGAGCGCAGCCTGTGGACACCCTGTGGTAGAAAACACTCTCTCCAATGGCACAGATGTCCCGGGAATAAAGAGATATAATCTCGCTAGAGTGACCAGCTTTGGGAAGCATCTTTCATTTGCTTGTGGATGTTTGTGTCGCAAGTGATATTGCATTGTACTTGCACTACTGCTTTATTTTAATACCGCGTAGCATATTTTGCAAGTAACTTCGTTGTCCTTACTGTCGAAATGGTCCTACTTTTCGCTCGCTTCATTTGGCTTGTCCAGCTAAATATGTCTGTAGGCATGTGGTTGCGTGTCAACACGCCCAGTGAGTTAAAACAAAAACACACACACACACACACACACACATATATAGGCGCGTCGTTTTCTCCTTCTTTCCAAAGCGCTTGGGCAGTTGCGCTCCTGAGGCATCTGTAGTTGTTAAGCATCCATCAGCTGCTATCTCCGTTACAACAAGGACATTTCTGTAATGGATTTCCACCACTGAAAAACCCTTGCTGTAACTCTGCTACAAGATTTATTTACGAAGAAAAGTAAAAAAACTCGTCAGTGTTCAAAAACAACAGGGAATTTCCCCCCGAAGGAAGCTGATTGAGTTGGTTCTTTTCACATGATCTGGTGCGCGCTTGAGTCATTTTGAAAAGCTGAGATGTATTTAACTAGATGTGGAGCAGACGGGCCTGGAAAAAACAAGTGTGTCGCACCACGTGCGCGTTGTGACTGTGTCTCTTCGTTAATGAGCGTGCATACCGCGTTTGAAATAACAAACTTGAGCGCCCAAAAGATGCGATATGTGAACGGCCCCTTCATCGGTCAAAATGTTTACTTTCGGTTAACGGTTAAACGGTCAATATGAGCATCACTAACTGGCATATACACATAATATAACATACAAAATTAATTAATTTTAAGTCACATAAAGTCAACATGTTGGTATTTCTTGCTCTGAATCTGCCATAAAATAAAATAAAAGTGTTTTGTTCTTTGAAAAGGTTTACCTGTGTTATTATGCCATTATCATTATATTAGTTGAAACTCGTCTTAGAACGACAATATTATTGTTTATCGCGATAATTTCTTGGACAATTTATCGTCCAGCAAAATGTGTTATCGTGACAGGCCTAGTGCAATGAGAAAATGAATAATTACTACCTGATTTTTTTTACTTAAAGGGGTCATATGATGCAATTTCAAGTTTTCGTTTCTCTCAAACCCAAAGAGATATTCTTTATAAAAGTTAAGAAGCGTCCACGCCCTCCTAAAACCCCTCATTTAAATATGCCCCCACATGTCTACGTCACTGTGTGGGATGCTTTGCATAATACTGCCCAAATGTTCAGGCAAAGAAAGAAGACATAAATTTTATTCTCGCTGTAGTATTGTTGCCGCCGGCACCATGTTGTGAAGATGCTGTGTGTTTCGTTGCGAAAGAGAAAATACTTAGTTTGGCCTTCCAAAAGAGGACACAACCAGAAATCAATGGTTAATTTGTATTTACATGCAATGTGTGCGGCACACTTTACGAAGGACTGTTTCCTGAACCTGGGTGATTAGCCTACAGTGCTGGCTGTTCTGACTTACAGCCTGTAAGTATGTTTTCATATTTAAAGGATTTGCCACTGACGATTCAAACGTGAGTTTTGAGCAGTGTAGAGTAGCACTTGTTGTTTGTCGTTTTTTCAATCACAAATGCAGACATGGTTTTATGTTTATGCAGCACGATGCAACACAACGCGTAAAAAGACAGGTATAACTCATCATAATCCGTAATTATGTCCCCACTGGATGCAACAAAAGCCTCGTTTGTATTGGGTTTTATTGGTTTTGACTCATCGCCCCTGGACACACTGCATCACAGTATGGTAATGGGCATGACATTTCCGTCACACTCTTGAGGCATCTGGCCAATCACAATGCACCTGATAGCTGGCCAATCAGAGCACACCTCGCTTTTCAGAACGATGAGCTTTATTAAAAAAAAAAAACTTGTTTCAGAAGGCGGGCATAGAGGAGAAACAATGTACAGTATTTTGTTATATGTTATATGTTTTTTTTAACCTTAAACTGCATAAACACTTTTCATTACATAAAATACAAAAAATAATGGCATTTTTTAGCAACGTCATATGACCCCTTTAAAGATATTTTGTGCAACAAAAAAGGCCATTAAAATCTTATTTAAAATATGTTATTGTCTCTTTCAAATTTTCCAATATCAGTATACCAGTTTTACTGCTAAGATCGTTTTGTTGCCATACAAAAGACACTTAAGGGAAAATCATCTATTTGATATTAATATTCTGCTATGACTGTTTTGGCCAAGGCTAGATCACAGTTAATTCTAATGAGAGTTGGAAGGGAGAGTAGGTGTAGTTTTGTGAAACTGCTGTGAGAATGTCATGGGATTCTATCGAAACCGTTAAGTCATGCTGTTTTTCATTGCTGATGCCAAGACTACAAAGTCTAAAAGCATCTTACTGTAAGATTACATTTTACTAGATTACGTAGGTTTTGATGTGAAAAGTTTTCAAGATGGCAGACCTGAGAACATTTGCTCTTTGTAATTATGATAATTTACATTTCAAACACTTGGTCTTAAAAAATAATAATTTTGCTGAAAAATAAAATACCATGCTTGCATTTAGAATGTGCATTGTGTTTTTAAGTGTGAGCCAAATACTGCAGTGCTGAGAATGAGCATTTATATTTGATGTGGACTTTTTGTTCATCTCTCTGAGTGCTTGAGTTTTGCATTTTTCTTTTACACAAGTTATTTTCCTAGCAAATGATCCTGGAAGGGTTAACTATCCCACATTTATTTCCTGGAATTACTTTTGAACTCCTAATATGCTCATAGTTCTTAACTGTTTTAGGGCACAATCAGTTATCTCAGTTCATGTGCGCAAAATATTCTCATATTTATTTTGCTCATATGCTTCCATTCTTTATGTGTTTCTTTCTTGGCTGTTTGATCCATTGCCTTCTCATAATCGAATGGTAAATAGCAAGAACAGGGAGAGACCAAATGATGTATTCCTCAGTAAAAAAAAAAAAATAATAATAATAATTTTATATATATAAGGATAGTTCACACAAAAATGAAAATTCTGTCATTATTTATTCATTTCAAAACCTGTATGACTTTGTGTTCCACAGAAAAAAAAAGAAAAGAAAAGTCAAACTGGTTTGGAACATCATTCAGTGAGTGAATAATGACAGAATTTTCATTTTGTTCATTTTCGTTTTGGGTGATCTATCCCTTTAAACGATTCATGATTCACTTACAGCTAAAAAATGTGCTGCTGCTTTAATCTACAGCCAATGATAAGCACATATTTAGGCAATCAGACATGCAAGCCGTAGTCCCTTAATGTATGAGTAACTGCAAAGACTGCAAGTTGTCCAAAACTCAGAGGAGTGTGAGTCCTAGCTGACTGCAGTGTTACTTATGTGTGTTTCCACTTTGATGCTGATATGTCCATCATGCATGTCAGCTGATCGCATCGGTGGGACCAGGGCGAAGAGGAGGATGGGCGGAGTCCTGGACATGTTCGGCGACACGTCAGAGAGCGAGGCGTCCACCTTTCACGGCTTTGAGGAGGACGACCTGGACGGGCTTCTGTCCGACGACAGCACAGGCTCACCTCAGTACAGATAGACAAAGGAGAAACCTCAAGAGAACAGCATCAGAGAAAACCTCCAGCATGTGTCTGCTGCCTTTTTTTTTTTTCTTGTTTTTTTTTCTGTTGTTTTGCAGCAGCATGCGTAATGGATTCACAACTCCAGACACAACGTTAAATTCAGCAATTGTTTTCAAAGGACAAGTTGCAGCCTTTTATAAATTAAGGAATGTTGTTTTTATTGCTTCACACTTCTGTATACCGAGATGTGCTAGTTATTGGACAGAGGAGCCATCACTTCTGGGCTGTTTGTTTTCCGTCATGGAAAATTGCAGGGACGTTACCAATGTGTGGACGTGGATTACACTCCGCCATGTAAGATAAAACGCCTACTGTGTGGAAATTTACTTTAGAAATAGAAATTAAAGAATTTCAGTCCTCAAGGAGGAGAAAATACTCAACATGTGTCCGTAGGTCTGATAGTGAAGAGGGTTTTTTTTCCCTACCTCTGGATAAATACAATATTTGCAAAGAAAGGGATCACGAGAAGGCAGAGAATGGGCTGAGGCCAGGCCCTGATTGGATCCAGAGGGAAGGGAGGACAGTTTGCAGAGAGGTAAGAGCCAGTTGGCATTTAAGTGTCCATCTCTCCTCCTTTCTCAGGACAGCTGCAAGTACAACAACATCAAAAGAGCATGAAATTTGAAATCCCATGTTTGTTGGAGGATACATGATACTTGGCCTCTCCCTAGTTTTGTTGAGTAAGAAGAAGAAAAAGGACTCATATTTTTGGAGTGATTTCCCTTTGCTATTCAGGAAACTCTCTTTAAACAACAGGTATGAGAAGGGGTACAATTGTAGCATATGTGCAATGATTCTCATGAAGGCTTTGTTTTGCAAATAAAATCCTAACCATTCACCTCTGTTAACAGATCCAGCTATTTAATATATATAATAATACACTGGATTTCAAGCACATCAGCTTTCTACACTTAGTAGGAAAATGCAGTAAATGTGAACAGGAAAAAAGAATACATGCAATAAAATGCGCAATACACATTAGCCACAGGGACGTCACCCAGTTAATATGGGGATATTTCAGCAT
The DNA here is from genome assembly GCF_963082965.1 of Carassius carassius. Taxonomy (NCBI): domain Eukaryota; kingdom Metazoa; phylum Chordata; class Actinopteri; order Cypriniformes; family Cyprinidae; genus Carassius; species Carassius carassius. Next base: position 12,726,477 of record NC_081772.1, on the reverse strand, counting down.
ATCCATTTTGTATGAAAAATATTTGCTACAGTATATTTGCTCTTTAAAGCTCTTTTATATTATTGTTATGGTGAACTAATGTGTCACTTCTGAATTGAAACTGTTGCGAAAAATGTTCCGTATTAATGCTTTCGATCTTGTCTCTATTTCAGGGCATTCATTCTTTTGAAAACGATAATATAATTTATTAAGATATTGTATAATGTATATAGGCCCACAAACTGTTGCAGGCTAAACCTGTTGTTCTACAACAGCTCCTGATGTTATTTCTCCCAGGGTTTTGGTGTCTAAAAATGTTTCAATGTTTAACATTCAAACTTTAGTTCATTTAATACTAAGCCGAAGGAAAACATGGCTAGAGATAATGCTTTTAACTGCTTCTGTGTCACGCAGACCTGTGGCACAAACCACACAAACACACAGAACACACTTCATGCAACCTGTCATTCATGTGGTCGCTGCCGAGTCCTGTTACTCCAAATGTCAGCCTGCAAGTCTTTCACTGGATTTTGTTACTGAAGAACATTAAACATTTTACATTTGATCAATTACTCTGAGTTAATTTTGTTTCAAGGAAGGAAAACAAGGGACAAGTGACCTCAAGTGGTCTTTGAAAAATGTCTTAATGACACTAAAATATCATACTGAGTATTATAAACATTATCTCAAAGCAAACCACTTTCATGAGACGTTTTTTAACTGGTTCAAGTTCATTAAAGTGGATTTATGAAGGCAGCCCCCCTTAAGTTCACATGGACATTGTTATAATACTCTTAATTTTGAGTATTGTTTTATAATTTGAAACCTAGTAAACTTATTATTGTGAAATATTTTCTTTACAATAAATAACACTTGGGGTGTTATTTTCTTACATAATGCATTACATAAAGCATTCATACGTTTAAGTATGGCTTGTGTCCAAATAATTAGTCTATAATTTCAATGCAACTAACAGCAATTTATCAAAATATTGCACATAAATTATTAAATTATTTTAAGTATTTGAGAAAGAACTTTTCATATTTTATATGTATTGCATTAGCCCCTTTCACACTGCCATTCCGGCAAATACACGGGTAAAGTTTTCCGGCAATTGTTCCCCGGTCTCTAGATTTTGCACTTTCACACTGCCAGTGATTACCCGGGATATGTGCGTGCTTTCACACACAACCCATAAATATCCCGTAACGACATGTGACATCAGGGCGTGACGTGTAATGTACGAGTCGAAAATGCTAGGCAGGTTATACTTTCACTGAAGCAAGCAAACGATCTCAGCGTCAGCGCGGAAAGTGAGGAACTAACTGATCTCTGCTTCTGAAAGGGGCTATTGAGATCAACCTCTTAAAGGGTTAGTTCACCCAGATAGCAAAATTATGTCATTAATAACTTACCCTCGTGTTGTTTCTAACCCGTAAGACCTCCGTTTATCTTTGGAACACAGTTTAAGATATTTTAGATTTAGTCCGAGAGCTCTCAGTCCCTCCATTGAAGCTGTGTGTACGGTATACTGTCCATGTCCAGAAAGGTAAGAAAAACATCTTCAAAGTAGTCCATGTGACATCAGAGGGTCAATTTTTTGAAGCATCGAAAATACATTTTGGTCCAAAAATATCAAAAACTACGACTTTATTCAGCATTGTCTTCTCTTCCGTGTCTGTTGTGAGAGAGAGTTCAAAACAAAGCAGCCTGGATATCCGGTTCACGAACGAATCGTTCTATGTATCCGGATCTTTTTGAACCAGTTCTCCAAATCGAACTGAATCGTTTAAAACGGTTTGCGTCTCCATTAAGCATTAATCCACAAATGACTTAATTTGTTAACTTTTTTAATGTGGCTGACACTCCCTCTGAGTTCAAACAAACCAATATCCCGGAGTAATTAATTTACTCAAACAGTACACTGACTGAACTGCTGTGAAGAGAGAACTGAAGATGAACACCGAGCACAGTCAGATAACGAACAATAGACTGACTCGTTCATGAGTCAAGAACCGGTTGCATCGGTTTTCGGATCACCAGAAGTTCTTTCGACAGTTCATCTTCGGTTCTCTCTTCACAGCAGTTCAGTCAGTGTACTGTTTGAGTAAATTAATTACTCCGGGATATTGGTTTGTTTTAACTCAGAGGGAGTGTCAGCCACATTAAAAAAGTTAACAGCTTAAGTCATTTGTGGATTAAAGCGTATTGGAGACGCGAACCGTTTAAAACGATTCAGTTCGATTTGGTGAACTGATTCAAAAAGATCCGGTTACATCGAATGATTCGTTCGCGAACCGGATATCCAGACTGCTTTGTTTTGGACTCTCTCTCACAACAGACATGGAAGAGAAGACAATGCTGAATAAAGTCGTAGTTTTTGCTATTTTTGGACCAAAATGTATCTTCGATGCTTCAAAAAATTCTAACTGACCCCCTGATGTCACATGGACTACTTTGATGATGTTTTTCTTACCTTTCTGGACATAGACAGTATACCGTACACACAGCTTCAATGGAGGGACTGAGAGCTCTCGGACTAAATCTAAAATATCTTAAACTGTGTTCCGAAGCTTAAAGGAGGAACAACGGATTTGGAACAACATGAGGGTGAGTTATTAATGACATAATTTTGCTATCTGGGTGAACCAACCCTTTAAATCAGTCATGTTTCCATACACTTGCAGGAAATAAAATCAAGGCGAAAAGATTTATGTCTAAACGTTGGCATAATGTTGCTTAATATATTCAACCAGTTCTGCATGTGAAAACCAGGGACAGAGCCATGAAGAGGAATGAGCTAGCAAAGCTTATGAAACTCCCAGTAGGGAAAGAGCTTCACATAACATCCGACTTCAAGCCAAGGCCCCACATGCTTTCCAAACTGGGAAGACTGCACATGCTTTACTGGGCATCCAAGCAAGAGGAGCCTTCTGTTCTCACAGTTTCATTGAGGAAATGAGCAGGCCGAGGAACTGACACCTCTCTAAGAGACAGAAAGACAGAGAGAGCGAGAGAGAGAGAGAGAGAGAGAGAAGACATGTGAGGTTACAGAGCCATCTGGCACTTTCCAAACCTGTGCTCATATGGCATTATTTCCCTGTCAAATGTCGAGAGCGCATAATTGTAGCGCAAAAGTACATTAATATAATGCACGAGCGTCAATCTGTCTGCTCGCGCGCGGAATATAATATGCGGAGCGCGAATCTCTCTGCTCTCTCAGATACATGTTGCTCTTGTAAGAATTTTCTGTGGGCTCGCTCAGAGAGTATGCCTGCACTTAAAACGTGTTCAATGCATTCGCGAATCTCTCCTCTTCGCTTAAAGTAAGCGTGTATGTGCTTAGACTGCGTCCCGTGGGTTCGCGCATGGCCAAGTACTCTTCTCTTCGATTTCTTTCTCTTTGCTCTTGGCATAAATGCTGTGAAAACGGCAACAACCTAATCAGAAATAGGCTTCAACGACTGACCAATGAAAACGCGACATCGTACATGGAATCTTATTGGTTGATATTGAACCGCACATGGAACATTACATTTACATTTATTAATTTAGCAGACGCTTTTATCCAAATGAGGGCAGTGGAAGCAATCAAAAACAACAAAAAGAGCAATGAAATATAAGTGCTATAACAAGTCTCAGTTAGGTTAACACAGTAGAGGTCTTCACGGGTCCAAAAATTTGTGCCCGAACCCGAAAGAGACCCGTAATGTACTACACCGAACCGACCCGGACCCGTCTAATATTTCAAAAGCTGGACCCGGACCCGTGTAGATCCGAGAAATGCCTACCTGGACCCGACCCGGACCCGTATATTATTTGAAAGCTGGACCCGAACCCGTCGTGAAGACACAGACCCGACTGGACCCGATTGTCACATATTCCACTTTAAATTGCTATTACAAGTCAATAAACATGTTGCGGAAAAAAACCTATATCTTAATTTAAGGAGCCGTAGTCTCTCGTCCTTGTACCTGACTGCCTGTGATGCATTATAATCCTCAGACAAGAAAGTTATCTATGTCATTCCGCTCGTTATTCCAAGTCCAAGCTTAATCCACTCATTATTTCAGCTTCAAAGTTCCACTTGATGTCACGGTGACAGACATGTACATGTACATTCTGACTCGAGTTAACTCGCATAATAACTTCGACTGTTTGCCTTTTTGAACTATAATAACGAACGCTCCTTCAGTGCCATGGCCGCTTACGCTATCATCTCTGTGCTCTCTGCTCTGCGTCGAGTCTGAATCTGACCACTAAAACTTTGAGATTAAACGGTTTATTTATATTAGTATAAAAATGGGAGAAAATGTAAAGCGCGGTTTGTCCCTCACTGGTTGCCATAGAAACATGACACGCGCTCGAGACTGCACATGCGTGTTAGCTGGATCATCCTAAAATATGATTTAACGCAATTTGAGCGTCATAGAAAACATTCATGTGACAGTTCACCTCCGATTTTGTTGCTGATTTGAAATATATTAAATATGAGTGTGTCAAGTCTGCAATTATTACCATGCATGCACTTGCATTCTGCGCTGTTTTTTTTGTTTTTTTTGTTTCTCACTCTGTTCTTTTCCTAATTTTTTCTAGTTGCAAGTTACAAAAAACACAAGCAGTGTCTGATCACGGCCAGGTGTTCTCCGAGTCCGATGACTCCGATCGCATGGGTATTATACACAATGTTAAACAGACCCGGGACCCGAAGTAATAGATTCGGACCCGACCCGGACCCGGCTGATCATTTAAAATATAGACCCGGACCCGTACGGGTCCCGGGTCGGGTCCCGGGTCGACGGGTCTCGGGTGCACTGCGAAGACCTCTATAACACAGTACACGAAGCATGGGCTTTTAAATAACATAATAAATAAAAAGAAAACAGATAGAATAAAAAAAAAAGAATAGAGCAAGCTGTGTTAGAGGTCTTTACTCACACACACAGACACAAACATATATACATATATACATATATATATATATATATATATATATATGTACACATATGTACAGTACAGACCAAAAGTTTGGACATACCTTCTCATTCAAAGAGTTTTCTTTATTTTCATGACTATGAAAATTGTAGAGTCACACTGAAGGCATCAAGGGCTATTTGACCAAGAAGGAGAGTGATGGGGTGCTGCGCCAGATGACCTGGCCTCCACAGTCACCGGACCTGAACCCAATCGAGATGGTTTAGGGGTGAGCTGGACCGCAGACAGAAGGCAAAAGGGCCAACAAGTGCTAAGCATCTCTCGGGGAACTCCTTCAAGACTGTTGGAAGACCATTTCAGGTGACTACCTCTTGAAGCTCATCAAGAGAATGCCAAGAGTGTGCAAAGCAGTAATCAAAGCAAAAGGTGGCTACTTTGAAGAACCTAGAATATGACATATTTTCAGTTGTTTCACACTTTTTTGTTATGTATATAATTCCATATATAATTCCACATGTGTTAATTCATAGTTTTGATGCCTTCAGTGTGCATCTACAATTTTCATAGTCATGAAAAAAAAGAAAACTCTTGGAATGAGAAGGTTTGTCCAAAAGTTTGTTCTGTACTGTACATATATATATATATATATATATATATATATATATATATATACATACACATATACATACACATACATACACACACACACACACACACACACACACACACACACACACACACACACACACACACACACACAATTGCATAATAAATGGAAAGAAAATAGAATACAAAAATATTAGAAAAGTAGTTAGATTTTTTTTAAGAATAGAATTAGAATAGTGAGTGTTAGAGCAGTGGTTCCCAAACTTTTCCATTCCACGACCCACCTAGACAAGTGTAATATATTTCACGACCCACCAAAATATAAAAAAAAAAAAAAAACAACGAGTGAAATTACTTTAAACCTAATCTTACTTAAAATTTTTATGACAGAAATTAAGTATTTAAGAAAAATAACCATTTTATTTTAGAGTACAACTGAAAATTTCACTACAAATTTACAAGTTTTAATTTTTGTTTACTGGCGTTAAAATATGTAGTGTCCATAAAAACGTGAAGCAGGCTCACTCCAGTGAAGTGTAATCTGCGCTGCTGTGTTTTGTTGCATTCATGATCCTTCCGTGTGTGTCGGCGAGAACGGAGCACAATCCAACACTTTTTTAGAAAAGCATAAGAAGCAAAGCAGAACTATCTAAAACAGTTTGGAGATTAAAATAATTGTGAAATAGGTAAAAAAAGACCGATTGAACCTTTTAATGACATTGCTCTGAGACCTTCAAAACACGCAACGCACACGGACTTAATTGCAATTTGAAAATCACACTAAGGATATTGCAGTTCATTATTAATGTTGGTGGGCTATATCGTTGTGATGAGTGGGTTCCCAGTTCCCGCCTCCTTCTTCCTGTGATTGTGAAGATTTTAATGTTTTACACTGGTGCCGAAGCCAGGGAGGAAGGAGGGGCGCGCTGCCGAAGATCCTTCGCCGCTGGGGTGAATCCGCAGTGCCATCGAGCAGGGCGAAGGAGTCTGCCGCCGAGGGTGCTCGATGTGGTGGGCTGGAGTGAGTTGCCGGGGGGACGGACGAACTCACTCCAGCCCACCGCCTCGATGACTCCTTCGTGGAAAGAGGTGGGAACCGGCGGACAATCAAACAAAGTTTTAATAACCAAATAAACACAAAACAGCGCGACAGCCCCTCACGGATGACTGCCGTGCACAAATAAAAAACAAACACAAAATAAAACCCAGGCCTGGTCCTCTCTCGTCCTTCACTGTCATCGCTCCTCTTTTGTATCCTTCCGATCTCCTCCGTGGTTCTTGAGACCGGTGAGTGTTGCTCATTTCCCAATCACTCCACCGGCCTAGCTCTGTTCCCATGGCACTAGGCCCCGCCCCACTCGTCACATTCGTGCAGCCCTAGACTGAACTGTGTTAGTGTCTGTGTGTCATTGAAACGCAAAATTAGCTGCAGCCAAGTGACTTTGTGCGACCCACCTTGTTCCATTCCGTGACCCACGAGTGGGTCGCGACCCACAGTTTGAAAACCCCTGTGTTAGAGGGTCAAATAAAGATAGAAGAGATGGGTTTTAAGCCGATTCTTGAAGATGGCTAAGGACTCAGCTGCTCGGATTGAGTTGGGGAGGTCATTCCACCAGGAGGAAACATTTAATTTAAAAGTCCGTAAAAGTGACTATGCTTCTTTGGAATGGCACAATCAAGCGACGTTCACTTGCAGAACGCAAGCTTCTAGAGGGCACATAAGTCTGAAGTAACAAATTTAGGTAAATGGGTGCAGAGTCAGTGGTAGTTTTGTAGGCAAACATCAATGCCTTGAATTTTATGCAAGCAGCTACTGGAAGTCAGTGCAAATTGATAAACAGAGGTGTAACATGTATTCTTTTTGGCTCATTAAAAATTAATCTTGCTGCTGCGTTCTGGATTAATTGTAAAGGTTTTATAGAACTGGTTGGAAGACCTGCCAAGAGGGCATTGCAATAGTCCAGCCTGGACAGAACAAGAGCTTGAACAAGGAGTTGTGCAGCATGTTCTGAAAGAAAGGGCCTGATCTTATTAATGTTGAATAAAGCAAATCTGCAGGATCAGACAGTTTTAGCAATGTGGTCTGAGAAAGTCATCAATCATAACATGGAATAAATTCACTGACGTTCAATCAAGACGAGCCGAGATGGATCCGCCGAATCGAAGATTTCAGGTAACCAGTTTTATTTGTTTTGATGTTAAATATGTCAAATGTATCGTCTTGATTGAACTTCAGTGAACTTATTCCATGTGTTCCATGTGCGGTTCAATATCAACCAATAAGATTCCATGTACGATGTCGCGTTTTCATTGGTCAGTCGTTGAAGCCTATTTCTGATTAGGTTGTTGCCGTTTTCACAGCGTTTATGCCAAGAGCAAAGAGAAAGAAATCCAAGAGAAGAGTACTTGGCCATGCGCGAACCCACAGGACACAGTCTGAGCACATAAACCAGTGGCAGAATCAGAACGTCATTAATAGGTGGGCCTGGTGAATATACGAAGGGGCCTCGGGTTTTTTAATCTTATACACCTGATTCCCAGGCTCCGTATTATAGAGCTTTCACACTGGGTGCGGATGCGGTCCGGTGATCAGTTCCATGTGCGGTGCAGTGCATAGACCGAGTCTATTTCTGATGTGCTGCACGTGCTGAATTAAAGTGACAGGCTGACAGTGCATGGTTCATGGTCAAAATGAACACAGATTGACATGAAAATATAATAATCTCACCATAAATGCGTTTAATTAAATAAAATGTAGTAATCTCACCATAAATGCATTTAATTTAATTATACTGTAAATTATTTATTAATTCGTTATTATTAAAAAAAAAAAAAAAAATTGTTTTTATTAATCTGATTGGGTGGGCCACCAGGCTACAATTATGCGCTCTCGACATTTGACAGGGAAATAACGCCATATCCATATGCTCACCGTCTCTCTGTGTTAGGAGGGCAGAACAGAAGGTGGAGGTGTTTAAGGGGAACTGTTGTTAGTTCCTTCCAAATTGTGTTTAATCCATTTTTTTCTTTCATGTGTCTGTTATTATTAACTTAAAAGAATAGTTCTACCGAAATGAAAAATCTGTCATCATTTACTCACCCTAAAGATGTTCAAAACCTGTATGAGATTCCTTCTTCTTCTGAGTACAAGACACAATATTCTTAAGGATGTTGGAAATCAAACAGTTGACGGTAGCCATTGATGTCCATAGTATGGAAAAAAATACTATAGAATTCAATGGCTACCGTCAACTGTTTGATTAGTTTTTGTGCTCAACAGAAGACAAACTCATACAGGTTTGGAACAACTTGAGGCAAATTTTTCATTTACATGTTAACTATCCCTATCTATCTATGTATCTATGTATCTATCCATCCATCCATCTATCTATCTATCTATCTATCTATCTATCTATCTATCTATCTATCTATCTATCTATCTATCTATCTATCTATCTATCTATCTATCTATCTATCTATCTATCTATCTATCTATCTATCTATCTATCTATCTATCCATCATCTGTGTCTATCCCTCCATCCAGATCAATCCACCTTAAAGTATATAAATTACATTAAGAACCTTTCTAACAATTAGTCTTACGACAATTTATATGGATTTATGTTTTTCTAAATTACATTTATTATAGTGAAGTTCATCTGAAACTAATCGAATTGTCTAATTATCTAGCTCCTCTTCTTTCTGTCAGATTATTCTTTCATCTTTCTCTTTCACCAGGCCATCCTTCATGTCTGCAGTTCACAGACAACATGATGCAGGCTGTTGGAACGTACCAGTGGCAGTGCATCGAGTGTAAATCCTGCAGTCTGTGTGGCACCTCAGAGAACGATGTGAGTCTTTAAATCCTAACAAAGAGCATAGATAATTTTCAACATCTCAAACAAGATTCTCAAAGCACTCTTGGACATGGACATGCCGTGTATGCGTGTTTCTGCAAGCCTCCTCATATGGCTGAGTGTGTGTGAGCTAACAGCTTGGTGACGCCCTCTACTTTTGTAGGATCAGCTTCTGTTCTGTGATGACTGTGATCGGGGATACCACATGTACTGCCTTAAGCCTCCCATGACACAGCCACCCAAGGGTAAGATCACTTCACAGCAACTCAGTAAAAAATAGATATTAAAAATCATTAATACTTCCATTGTTTGAGTTCTAAAATCTGCCTGACTGGTGTGGCTTGTTGCCTTTTATGTCTGGCCTATAATAACATGTGAATATATTAACATGCATTAATAATAAACCATCAATAAACCATGTTTTAACATTTCAGTACTTGGACCGTAATAAAATAATAAAAAAATTAAATTTTATTTAATACATCTTAACGTGAAAGCTGAACCTTTTTAGGTTTGGTTGAAATTAGGAACTCAATATTTAACATAAAAAGTCTATATTAATTTGTTAAATGGAGATTCATTTTTTGTTTATAAAAATGATGATGGACCCTGAAATTCTACTGACCCGCTGCTGAAGACCAATGCTGAATAAAATACGTATAATACTGATTTACAGTACACAGCATGGACAAATGGATGAACAAAAAGTCATACAATAAACAAATACACATGCTGTACATGTGAGTTACCTTACAATTGCTTCATCCACAGGAAGTTGGAGTTGTCATCTGTGTCTTGGTCTGCTGAAAGATAAGGCATCTGGTTTCGGAGAGCCCTAGGCTTTGAGGAGGTTCTGCACAGTCACACACAGACACGCACAGTTGACTCAGGATAGATGTTTGTCTTGGTTTTGCTCTGTAAATCTCCTCCTGTAGTAGTGTGAAGTTGAGTCTTCCTCTACCTCCATGTTACAAACATTTTCCTCAACCAAGTCTAGGCAGTCGGTAGTCTACCTCCCATCCTGCTCACTAGCAAACCCAAAGGCAGGTTTGAGTCCAGATTGTCAGATAACCTACAAACATGAGTCTAATTATATAATACAAAAAGTACTTAGTTAAATAGCAACACCAGCACAATAACTGTAATATTACAATTAAATTAAGTGATAATCAACCTCATATACTGTACACACAGAAGCTTTTGAGCTGTGATTCTAAGCTATTATTTCTTTGAAATTATGATGGACAAAGCCACTTTTAACAAATAACAAACCAGTATACGTTATTTGCCGTTTATACTGTAAGTCTTTAATAAAAAAGCAACAAACTTATTTCGGAGACACACACCAGTAGTATGAAGCAAAACCATTTTAATTTTAGTTCATGTTTTCAATGTGTCTGTGATGTCTGTAAGATCATATGATTTCTTGCAAGATATTTTTGGCTCATAACCTGTTTGATGTATAGAGGATGATTGTGATTAGAAGCTCATCTTTCTTACTGGGATCCTCATTCAGGTAGACATTTAGAGCTTAGTATCTGAAAGCAATCTTTAAACTAAATGGCAAAAAATACCTTTTCCATGTATTGAAGCAGCACTTGGCTTTGACTTCAGGACTGGAAAATAATGCTGTTGAGTGTTTTTTATTTGTACTTTTATATATATAATTAAGCAGACAATCGTGTGGTTGGTAAATTACATGATAGCCATCATATTCAAATACACCTATAATGCTTTTCTTGTTTTACTTTTTCAAGCCTGCTTTTACAAGACTGTTTAATATTTCATTACATTTTGTGGGACAAACTGTATCTTTGCTGCTGGAACATTCCAGTTTTGTCTGTTGCCCTTCATACCTCTCTGAGTGAAACATCTGTTCACTCCATTTTGTATTTCTTTGCTCGTGATATATTAGCATTTCTATTTCCATCTGGCCATTCTCTCATGTCATTCCCACCTCCTTCACCTGTATAATACAGCAGAGGCTCTATTTTCAGAGCCACTTCATCAATGCTCTCAAGATCTAGCGATCTGTTGAATATTTTAGCTATGCATTTTTATCTGTTTTAAAGGTCATTTACATTTGTTTTTCAGTTTAAGAAATGTATTAAAGGTTGCAAAATCAAACTACTTTTGATGATGTTAAGAATCTATTCATCTAACCATAGTTAGGCCTTTGGAGCAAAGAAAAAAAGATGGAAAACAAAAACTGATAGTTGATACTTTATGACTTTTGCACTTAAAATAGTTAACCCATTCTAAATCTAAACCTTAGTTTATCTTTTTTTTCAGACTTTAAACCTGAAAACCTGTTTATTTAGACTCTACATTTGTAAACTGGGTTAACAATCTTTTTTTTGGATATTACTCGATATTGATTGGAGGAACACAGCGAGGGCTTTGTTTAAATATCTCCTCGTCTCTTCCTCAATGTACCATCCACTCTGTCCGGAATAAAATGTAAGAATAATTTGGTCTATTCTGCAGTGTTATCAAGGAATTTTCCCTCAGACGAGTTTCTGTGACTGTACTAAACTCACAAATATTTAATGAAGCAGGCGCTATTCAGGGTTATGGCTGGTTATTTTTGGCTAAAAAACTACCTGAGGGCAGCAGTCAAAATAAAAATGGGGAACTGATTTTTAATGATTTTAACTTATAAACTGCTAAAAAAAAAATCTACTGTGAGGTTGTTAATTGATGGCATTTGGTGGTATGTTGTTAACCTCGTGTACCAGCCATAGACTGTATAAAAACAGGTACCCGCATATACGAGATGCCTTTGTCGTTTAGTAACGGAATTCCTAGTGAAAAACTACATTACCCATAATTCTTTCACCAGAAATTTCCACCAGAGAATCGCAACGTGAAAATTGCACCAAAAGACACCTTACATAGATTTATGTTTTTAAATTTGACTCGCGATTGTAGATCTTGTTCTCATGAAAGCTGTCTTGTACTTTTGTCTATTTGTTTGATTTTCAAATACTTTTTTATTCAAATTAAAGTTTGGAATGTTCTGAATCACCTGATTCAGCTTATAATTCTTTAACGAGAACTAAAAATCCCCATAGGAAAAATACTTAAAAACTGCTAAATCTCTTAAAGTAAATTTCTTAAGTAAAAGTTTAATACTTTTCATTGCCTGGGGTTAAAAGAAGGTATAAAAAGATAACCCAGGGTTAAGCTACAAACAGCTCCATTATACCAACACAAGCATCGAAATGAATTCATCTAGTCCAAAAGTAGAAAAATGTTTTTCAATGTGAAGTACTTTATAGTCACCCCAATTTAACTGTTATCTGCCTGTTACAATGTCATTTGTTGTATATAATCATCTGTAATTCAAACACAAATGTTGACTTTTTAATCCTTTGCGATCCAGAATGCTTTTGTACTTGTTTTTTTATTATTATTATTTGTCGTCTTTTCCTTTTTATCCGTGTTGTAATGTAAAATTTAATCAATAAATAAATAATAAAAGTTAAATTAAGTCTATGCTGATTTCACCTTTAAAAAGAAGTTTGTGCTTGTCATGCTTACCACTAGAGAGCAGCAAATACACATAAACAGATGAGCAAAGCCACCTCCTCCCTCTATCTATTCTATAATGTCATTCAGATCTGTTTGCGGTTCAGTATTATGAAATCCTACCCCACTGGCTTTATTGAAGTCAAATCTAGCTTAACGAAGTACAAGTCTCTTATGTAGCTATATGTGTATTGCTAAGTTCAACATTTAAAACATGTTTGATGGACCATCATGAACAGTTTGAGGAAAAAATATGTGACACAAAATGCTGTCCATGCAGAGAAAAATGAAAAAGCATTCCATTCTGAATGTTTATTAAATGTCTCAGGACTCCGGTCCTCCTTTCCATTATCAACTGGATCCCAATGAAAAAAAAAAGCCTAAAAGCAATAAATCTCTTTAGATATATTCCATGCATAGTTTTGTGCTGAATATGGCACTTGTGCCTCTAAGTTATATTCCACGTTCTAAACAGCATCTTCCATATCCAGGATTGCTGTAAAGTCTATACATTCCATTTCAACCTAATGTACAGTTATGAGTCAACAAATCAACTACCTGAAAATGTGTAGAGGAGACTTTCTGCCATTTGTCTGTGTTTTCATTTGTGGGCTAAAGACAGCTGAGAGAATTCATGTCTTCCAGCAACACAAGTCTATGTGTTTCTGGCAGTGATGCTGCTTCAGGAAACGATGCAAGCTAAAAATACAGAAATGCAGATTGGTTGGCTATTCAATGTCCAAACTCCTTTCTAATGGATAGTAATCCGACAAAAACATTGTCTACTGTTGATATGTTGAAAGTGAAGGGCTGTGATCCTCTGTTCTCAGGGCAAATCATCATCACCATCATATTAATCAAAACACTGACACAAAGCAACATTAAGTGCTTACATTCTACACAGAATGTACAATACTATTCATTAAAGCAAAGACAAACATAGTCAACAAGGACCAATGTGTTGGTTTCAAAATTGAGATTCTACGTCATAATTATAAAATTAAAAAAAATTATGACGGGGAAAGTTGACTTTTGTAATTATGATTTTTGTCAACTCATAATTTTGACATTTTGTTATAAATTTTTATCTAATTTATCTAATAAATAGTTATCTAATAATTATAATATATATATATATATATATATATATATATATATATATATATATATATATAATTTAAACTTTTTCTCTCAGAATTTTGAAATGTCACAATTATGATCTTTTATGTAACAAAATGGTCCTCCATAAATGCTACCAAATAACTGAATGTTGTTATTTGGAGATTTTGTAAAGCTGTTCAGGAAACACACTGACCAAGCAGGAAAAGCAATATTCTGTGCTCTGAATCATCCTGAAATACTAATACTTTTTATTTTCCTGGTCAGTATTTTTTCATTCCTCAATAAAACTGAGTCTAAAAGGTATAGCTCTTCATCATTTTCTCATCTCTATTAGAAGTAGCATGTGCTAATACTGTAGGTGAGTATAACACGGCCTGTAGACGGAATAAATAATCCCACTTTCTTCAGAATGGCAGGAGTAATAACAATGTGCTTCTCCAAACCCCTCCGTTTCCACTTTCATTCTTCATATTCAGTGACTGTCCAACAAAAAGTATATGACGAAAAGTTCTGTGTAAACCTGGAATGAGGGAGCACAGTCACTGAAAGCCCTTTGGAATGCTCTGAAGATTTGAGACACATCCTCGCTTAGTTTTGACATACTGGACTGATTACAGCACACCAGTTTTCATACCTGACGATGAATGTTTGGAATCGGTAGCTAAATCCAGCGAGACAGTCCTGTCCTTGCTGCAGTTTGGTTATAAGTATCAAACATAAAATGTTTCTCTAGATGGTGCTGGGAAATCTGACATTCATGTATACTGAAAGCCAGTTACTGATTTAATAGACACAGACAGCACTGTTGCCATTTGGACTTATTGCATGCTGCCATCTAGTGTCGGTAGCTGTGTGGTGTTCGGGTGGGTTTTGGAGAGAGCGTGGTCCATACATGTGGTCCGTCATGGCCACAATCCTTCCACCTCATCAAACTGCAAACAGCAGGACTCGTCAGGAGGACTGCATGAGGCCTGTCAGTCGTTTACTTGTCAGAGACTTGCCCTGAAACACAATTGTGTTATTATTAAAAGTGTTCTTTTAAAGAGTACCAGTTAAAAAATAGTGGTCTTGGATGTGACTAATAATATACAGCCGCAATTCCAAATATAACAAATAGTACACATATGTACACTACTGAACAGTGAAATTACAACTGCGAAATCCTTGTGAACCCTTTATGGTTCTCAGAAAATATCCCATTTTCTTCTGGTCTGATTACCTTCCGGAAAACCTGATTTTGAATTAAAGTTAAAAAAAAGGACTGGTGATGGTCTTTTTTTTTGGGCCACTCACCACACTGCGAGTGAATTTCTCCAGGGATGTGCGGCGGCCTTGCTCAGTCTCAGGCTGTGGAGCAGAGGTTAATGGAAGGGAATGGGGAAGAAACAGTGAACAAAACCAGGTTAACGTGTTAGTAAAGAAGAGGGATTAAAAAAATAAAATGGAAATTTAGTGTTATTCTTAATAATCAAACTGGTGCTGAGACAACTGGACTGTAAAATGGCTCTGAAGTGAACTGAAGTGCCCATGTTTAGCCATTACAAGTTATCAGTAGAGTAAGTAGGCCATTTGATGATAAGTACATATTAAGTTGGCTTAGTATGTATTAATAAGTGCAAACTGAACACTGAATACTCGTTTGCAAGTGAAGAAAAGCAAATGATTCAATTCAGTACTGCTGTTTTTAGCAAAAAGAAACTAATATTGTCTCTTATGAAAGAACTGACTCTGAAAAATGTGCTCAAAAAAGAGAAATTTTTCATTATATGACTTGCTCCTCTACAGTGAATGGGTGCCATCAATAACAAAAATGCTCCCTCCTGTAAAAAACTCCATCCCATTCATCTACATATTTGTTCAGGGCTGTTTTTGCTTGTAAACAGTGCTTGATATGTGCCTATTTCTTTCCTGATCCTGACAAGACAACATCTTCACCGGAGAAAGCAATATAATAGATTGAAGTCTCGTAATTTAGCTGGAAGCAATGTTTTGAAGATAAAAAAAAACATGTCTGATTATCAATGTTTGCTTAGTTTCTTACAAACACACAGCTTTTCACTTTACAAGACATTAATTGATGGACTGGAGTCGTGTTGATTACTTGTGGATTATAATGTTTTTATTTGCTGTTTGGGCTTTCATTCTGACGGCACCCATTCACTGCAGAGAATCCATTGGTGAGCAAGTGATGCATTGATTAATGCCTTTAAATCTATCCCGCCAAAGTAACAATCTCAGATGACCTGAGGGTGAGTAAAAGTTCATTTTCAACTTTCATTTTGTGGTGAACTATTCTTTTAACAGAAAATGTCCTGGCAGAAAATTACCAGCATCTTTTGTTTTTCCAGTTTTTTCCCTTGCAGTACTCTAGGGGCACACTGATTTTTGTTTTTAAGGCTGAATGGTTCGTGCAAAAGAATACTGAAAACAAAATAGCTTTTGTTTATTGTCTAAAATGATTCCGCTTCATTACACGCGGCAGAGGGAGATTTGAGATTGGGACTAACCTTCTTTCTGGCCAGCAGGAGGTCCTGGTAAGCATTGGAGCGCAGGAAACGAGGGTAGCTGTCACTCTTCATCAGCTTGTAGATGTGGTCCTGAAAGAGAAAAAACATTGCAGGCTGACAGTGAGTTTGCTGCTTGGATGAAAGGATAGTGCCTTGTTGCAAAGCAATGAGAAAGAGCCAAGAATCTGAAAAATGGCTTTCTGTTCTCATGATCCTGCTTTTGTTATCTTTTCAGTTATGACTTCACATATGCAAACAGGAATAAATCTGCAGGTTCTTCCATTGGAAAAGACAATCTATGTCTGATAATAGATATCTTGCAGCAGGATTATTGACAATTCACTGCTGCCAAAATAGTGTTTTACCTAAGGAGATGAAGGTGCATGTTTGTTTTTTCTTTTTGACATTATTTCAACATTATTTTCAAATAAAGCACAATTCACCTGACAGACTCCTAGCAAGTATCTTGACAGACTCAGTAATGTCACAGATTCTGTAACACTCTCTTCAATTATTATACTTTGAATTTTCTGAAAGCAGTTAGATACTTAGTGACAGTTTCTAGAATAAAATGGATTTTATCATTCCAGAGAGACTTCTTGACTCTGGTTATGAGCATTGTGATGCGTGTTATTCTGTCTCTTTCATCAGTTATGTAAATGTAGATAAATGAAAGAGGCAGACATAAGGCAAACTCTTTTGAACAGAGCTGTGAGGACAAGGACAAGGAACAGATTATCCATCAGCATTATTGTACATCAATCTCCCCGAATGGCCCAAAGCCCTCAAGTTCCTTTCATCATTTCAAAGAATGAAAGAGATTCTGCCTTGGGCACAACTTGTCTCTTAGTGCAGCTTTCATATCTTCTCCGTCCATTCAAAAACCTAAAAGCCTTCAATCATCTGTGAAATTGTGTATACACAATGGTTATTAGACACTAAAAAATTTCTTCCCATTTAGTTCATAAAGTAAGATAATTTTTTTTCCAAACATGCAGAAAGGACGTGGAAATTGTTAAAAAGAACAAAAGCCATCAGTGCTTGAGCTGTGCTTCCTGTGACAGTTAATCACCTGGGCATCTTCAAAGCTGTAGCGGCCTGGGTCTTTTAGATTCTGACTGGTGCGCTCGTAGCTGTGTGAGTCTAGATTGATGGCACTGGGAGCTCCCTCAGCAAGAAACTCTTGCCAGATCTCCTGAGCACGAGCCGCCACTTCCTGCAGGGGGCGGCACTTCAGATCCTGCACAGCCAACCAGAACCTAAGGAGAAAACAATAATAAATGTCATCTGTAAAGAGTATTGACCATGGGAGGATGGTGCAAATCAAATTAATTTGAACAGATGTAATTGTTATTGTAAAAATAAACTTTCTAAATATGTACACCACCGTTTGAACTTTCTATTTATCAAAGAATACTGAAAAATGATAATGGTTCCACAAAACCTTTGCTAAGATTTTTTTTTCTTTTTTTCTGAAGGATCTTTTGACAATGAAGACTGAAGTAATTCAGCTAAAAATTTTACTTTGCCATCATAGGAATAAATTACTTTATTAATATTTCATAAATATTTTAAAATATATAGTAAAATAGAAAACATTTATTTTAAATTGTAATAATTTTTCACAATATTACTTTATTTTTACCATATTTATGTTTTATTTTTTTCAAAGGCATCTTGGTGAGAAAAAAAAAACATTTAAAAATGTTACCAACCCTAAACTTTTGAATGATAGTGTATATATTTTTGTTCCTACAGCAACATTTTTGATGCTGGACAATGGCATGATTTTGTTCGCAGATTTTGGTGTTTTGTCTCAAATGTTTTGTGGCTTAACTTGAGGAATATTGCATAAATGTTCCAATACATAGTGTTATAAAAAAAAAAAAAAAAACTTTTAGCCATTTGTAAAAATGTATGGCAAATCATTAAAGACCAGATTGTAATTCCAACAATCTGAACCAAGTTCAGTTCCTAAAGCTAATTTTCACTCCCAATTAGCACTTGGTGTGTGTTACTTTTGGGCCGTCTTTACATCACTGACAGCAATGGCATTCCCAAACACCTCAGTTACAAACACTGGGTTAATTATGGAAGCCAGTACAGGCACAGCACTCGCCGAGACAGAGATAGAGGAAAGCAATCACCCAGTCACTCCTTCTACCTTCATATCATACTTGCTCTGTAGCTCTATAGATCTCTGCAGTGTAGAAGTGGTTTAGGCCCTAATGGGCTCTGGGGAGAGTCAGGCAGTCAAGAGGACACATCACTTTCACTCTCCTCACAGACTGGCAAACATAAGACATCCCCCACAGAGGCTATTAGATGCCTAGCTGGGGGATACGTGGAGATACGAGAGAAAGAGAAGGATGAGAGATGCATTGAGACAAGCAGCGTTTTATCTCTTGCTCAGTCACTTTACGGCTCCAGTGACCTGCGTTATCTCTGCAGCTCCCTTCGGGGCCATGCTGTCCTGGTTGGGCATCTCCTGGGGCCCACCACTGCCTCATTTGCCCCACGACGCCCGAGGTTTGCAGTAACTTATCACAATGCATCAGCGATCAGGCTTTAGAGGTTGTAATGATCATGTACCGTCAGTGAATTTACTCGCTCTTTCTCATCAGTGATATTAAAGCTTGAGGTCTGACCTTTTGCTTGTCCTGTTCTGCTACATTTTGTGCAAGTCATTAAAAGTGGAGTGGGAGGTTAAGAGAGAGGAATGAGTAGGAAGGGGGAAATGTCACAGAAGTGCAAATGAACGGAGGACAGAGGAATATGTTGATGGGAAGCTCACAGCAGGTTCTCGGAGCTGAATTCAGACTCCAGGAATTTAAGAAACTGCTCACGGCCCACTGGGTCCTTTAAAGCCTCGTCCAATGAGAAAGCCCACTTCTTTACTCGTTGTTGACTCGGGTCCTTACTAAGATAGAGAGATAGAAAGAGAAAGACAGTATTTTATTTATTTAACTTACATTGTTCTTTGCAATATCTCCTGACAGCAGCTAATGCTTTAACAATATAATGTACCATCGTTTGTCATAATAACAAGACAAGACTGAAAACAAAGAGAGAAAGAGACTGTGTGTGTGTACACAAGATCACTTAATCACGTCTAATAATATCTTGTAAATTAGAGTTTGAATAAGTAACAATATGAAAACCAACACAGGAATTTGCTATTTTGAAAACCTAATTCCAACAACTGTTAATTAACATGATAAGGTAAATTAGTCGAACTCATTTTTGCTTAATTAAATGACAACAGTGTGATCAGATGTAAAGAAAGAAACCCAGAAATGAAACACTAGGATGAGGGT
Organism: Carassius carassius; assembly: GCF_963082965.1. Lineage (NCBI taxonomy): Eukaryota > Metazoa > Chordata > Actinopteri > Cypriniformes > Cyprinidae > Carassius > Carassius carassius. The sequence continues at coordinate 12,706,622 of NC_081772.1, read as the reverse complement.
GTGTGTGGGAGGTATTCCTTAATTCCCGTCAGGGCATCTGTGAGGAGCTGTGAGAACAGCTCAGGCAAGTGGAGATGAAGGAACGGGCTGTGTTTTATCGAAATTCAAAACAACATAAGGACTTCAGCAGACTTAAAACTACTTGAGATATTCAGAACGAGGTACTACAGTAGTCACGATCCTAAAGAGAGCTCCAGCAATCAGAGTAGTCACTGTTAATGTGGAGACATGACACTTGCCCTGCGAGTCATCATATCAGTCTCCTCACACTCTCAACTTCACGCTTCTGTCTTCGCAAATAGAGTTTTTCTAGGGTGACCATACATCCTTTTTCCCCCAAACACATCCTGGCTGGGATTTCTAAATTGTTTAAAATGCTCTACAGTCCTCACACATTATATGTACACGAATTTGCAGTGCTTTGACCGTTCTCTGTATCCCGAGATAAGAGTTTTTCAAAATAAAACCAAAAAGAAGCTGAACAACAAAACAGATAAGAACTTCTTGACAAATGCGACTTCAAAAAAATTAGCAACTTAGCAATCAATTTCCTCAGAAGCAGTTAGCAATCAATTAGCAATCAATTTCCTCAGAAGCAGTTAGCAATCAATTAGCAATCAATTTCCTCAGAAGCAGTTAGCAATCAATTAGCAATCAATTTCCTCAGAAGCAGTTACAAAGAAATTCAGACATCCCGATCCCTTCTCCCTTTCATCTAATGAAAACTAGACTACAGAAGAGAGGAATCTATAAAGAAATATGTCATATTTAGGTTTTCATACCTGGCCTCTAGTTCCCAGAATGTGACATCATCACTGGTCCAGGGGTTAGCTGGCTCTGGTATTGTCAAAAAGGGGTCATAGTCAAGATACTGCTCTGTGTAGCTCATCAATCTGCAAAAAATGAGTTGAAAACATGTTTATATTCCATATTATCAAATGAACTGTTTTCTCATATCCATTCCTCCGCCAAAGTGAATGGTACACTGTCCTAAAATACTCTGACAGAATTTTCCACACAACTCATTTGTTGGCAGCGCAACCCTGCCACTGAATCTATAGCATGAAACTTACTGAGATTCAGTTCCCAAATCAATGACTCTTATGAGCCTGCTTTTGTTTAATTTATCAAAAACATACAGCACAACAAGTGTAGTCTGATTCCCGAATAAATTGCTTGAATAAGTGAGTTCTTTTAAATGAATCAAACACATACAGCTTATACTGTAACTCTTTGTTGTGAATGAAATGTATAATGTATGGCATCTTGTACAACCCGAATTCCGGAAAAGTTGGGACGTTTTTTAAATTTTAATAAAATGAAAACTAAAAGACTTTCAAATCACATGAGCCAATATTTTATTCACAATAGAACATAGATAACATAGCAAATGTTTAAACTGAGAAAGTTTACAATTTTATGCACAAAATGAGCTCATTTGAATTTTGATTTCTGCTACAGGTCTCAAAATAGTTGGGACGGGCATGTTTACCATGGTGTAGCATCTCCTTTTCTTTTCAAAACAGTTTGAAGACGTCTGGGCATTGAGGCTATGAGTTGCTGGAGTTTTGCTGTTGGAATTTGATCCCATTCTTGCCTTATATAGATTTCCAGCTGCTGAAGAGTTCGTGGTCGTCTTTGACGTATTTTTCGTTTAATGATGCGCCAAATGTTCTCTATAGGTGAAAGATCTGGACTGCAGGCAGGCCAGGTAAGCACCCGGACTCTTCTACGACGAAGCCATGCTGTTGTTATAGCTGCAGTATGTGGTTTTGCATTGTCCTGCTGAAATAAACAAGGCCTTCCCTGAAATAGACGTTGTTTGGTGAGAAGCATATGTTGCTCTAAAACCTTTATATACCTTTCAGCATTCACAGAGCCTTCCAAAACATGCAAGCTGCCCATACCGTATGCACTTATGCACCCCATACCATCAGAGATGCTGGCTTTTGAACTGAACGCTGATAACATGCTGGAAGGTCTCCCTCCTCTTTAGCCCGGAGGACCCGGAGGATTTCCAACAAGAATGTCAAATTTGGACTCCTCTGACCATAAAACACTATTCCACTTTGAAATAGTCCATTTTAAATGAGCCTTGGCCCACAGGACACGACGGCGCTTCTGGACCATGTTCACATATGGCTTCCTTTTTGCATGATAGAGCTTTAGTTGGCATCTGCTGATGGCACGGCGGATTGTGTTTACCGACAGTGGTTTCTGAAAGTATTCATGGGGCCCATTTAGTAATGTCATTGACACAATCATGCCGATGAGTGATGCAGTGTCGTCTGAGAGCCCGAAGACCACGGGCATCCAATAAAGGTCTCCTGCCTTGTCCCTTACGCACAGAAATTTCTCCAGTTTCTCTGAATCTTTTGATGATGTTATGCACTGTAGATGATGAGATTTGCAAAGCCTTTGCAATTTGACGTTGAGGAACATTGTTTTTAAAGTTTTCCACAATTTTTTTACGCAGTCTTTCACAGATTGGAGAGCCTCTGCCCATCTTTACTTCTGAGAGACTCTGCTTCTCTAAGACAAAGCTTTTATAGCTAATCATGTTACAGACCTGATATCAATTAACTTAATTAATCACTAGATGTTCTCCCAGCTGAATCTTTTCAAAACTGCTTGCTTTTTTAGCCATTTGTTGCCCCCGTGCCAACTTTTTTGAGACCTGTAGCAGGCATTAAATTTTAAATGAGCTAATTAAGTGGATAAAAGTGTAAAATTTCTCAGTTTAAACATTTGCTACGTTATCTATGTTCTATTGTGAATAAAATATTGGCTCATGTGATTTGAAATTCCTTTAGTTTTCATTTTATTAAAATGTAAAAAACGTCCCAACTTTTCCGAAATTCGGGTTGTATTTAAAGATACACATAATGAGTTATTTTATAAGAATGAATAAAATATGTTGACACAATTTTAGTTTTCGTATTGTTGTTTAATCTTTATAGTTACTGCCAATTACTCAATTGCAATAAATCATCACCTTGGAATTATAAGGTTCTATCTGCATTCTGAGCAGTTTCGAGAAACTGAGGTTACTGAAGTTTTTGCATTCCATATAGTTTTCTGTGATAAGGAGAGCAAGCCTCTTTCATAGATCAGTCCTAAAATGTACACATGTTATGTAAGAATATGTAAATAACTAAATTTAGACAAAAATGGCAGATGGAACCTTGTAATTTTTTTTGAAGATGTTTACAACAGACTTTTCAGTATTTTTAAAGGTCTCATCATTTGGCAAATAAGTTGCATGTAAAATTTTTTTTTTTACTAAAATAATCTTTAATGGAACCAAAGTAGGAATCAGAACGGGAAACAAATAAATTCTTTATGATTTCCATTCTTAATAGGCATGATGTGTTTTTTTTGTGTGTGTGTATTTTTGTAACCCTCATCTGTCCCTCGAGTCATTTCGACCCGAAAATGATAAAAAATAAAAATAAAAAAAACGTATGTTGATCGTACTGGCCCAAGATTTCTTTACTTTTGTCACTGAGTGCCTTTGAGGAGTTGAAATTGGTGCAATAAAAAAGTAACAAAAGTGTCCCTCGCGGGTCATTTTTGACCCACATAGGAATGGATAGAATTGAAAAAAAAACTGCATTTTTTTACTACATTTGATTTTTTTCTTTTTATATACAAAATCTGAAACAATCCAGTAAAGATTTATACCCAAACGAAGGGCTGAGACTGCAGAATTACCCCAGTGCAGCAAACACTCAAAGACACACACACACACACACACACACACACACACCCAAAGACAATCATTATAACACATTTGATGTTTCTGCTGTGATATGACTGTCATTTTGCAATATTCGTTTACTTAAAACAGTTCAGTTTGAGTGATTTGGTGGACCAAATTATTAGATTTTATTAGACCAACCATTTTTAGATTTTAAATATATATTATATATTTGTTACATATTTACGAAATGTTATGACTAATCATATGTTTTGGTTATAATTCAGTGTAATTTTCTTTTTTTTCCAAAGTATGAAAATTTTTTTATGTCTCAATATATATTTGAATGTTATCAACAAATTTGAAGCCTTAATATGCCCAATAGGGTTATGCCGATAAAACGACATTCAATCCTGAATGGACGATACTAGGCTCATTCTCCTATTAATGTATTAAATTATAACTATTATTATTTTTATTAGTCAGCCTATTATAATAGCACACACACACACACACACACACACACACACAAACGCGCGTGCACACAAAAGAGGATTAGAGCCTGTAGTCGGTGAAGAAGTTGTAACGCTTTGACTCGGAAAACTAGTTAAATCCATGAAATGAAAGAGATCGAAAATGAGGAGTTTGTGTCCCACACATTTAATGGCTGATAAACGACAACACGCTCTTCTCATTCATGAGAGATTAACTCTTTCTTGGCATTACAAATAAAGTAAAGACAAAATAATATAAAAGGCAGCAGAACGAATTTATCATCCATAGTGCCTCTCAAGTAGTCCTTCTCTTAAAGACTGTTCATTTAACTTCTAACACACACTATGTGGTGATGATATGACAGTTGCGTCCGACTATATAAGAACTAGCTGTTTTAAATACAGTGATTTTCTATTAAACGTTAGTTTATCAGTTTGTTTGAAAGTATATTTTTTCGATTATTGGTGATTCCATAGGCTCTCTCTCGCGTGGTTTAAAACACCAAATAGTTATGCTATGACAAGAACAAAGAGTCTCTCTCTTGCTCCACCCATGCACGATAATATCGTGTATCGTCAATCTCATGGGCTGACGATATGGCGATTTGAAAAATGACCATATCGCCCAACACTTATTCCCAACATTTAAAGGTTTCACATGTAGGTCTCAGTTAAGAATCTCCATAGGATTCTATAGGCCCCTCTAGTGGCAGTAACCATAAAATGCAATTTTATTACTTTCATATTATGTCAGAAAGACTCAGAGACCTCACTCAGAGCCCATCTGAAGGTTTTTGATGATTTTGGACTGGAATTGTCTCTTCTGTTTTTTTTTTTTGTTTGTTTAGCTGAAATACTGTAACAAAATTGCGTATTTGCTCATAGTTTCGTAGAAGCATCCCAAATTTAATATATAAATATAAAAATCACCGAAAATAATAGAAAAACCTAAATAAATATTTAGATTTTTTTTTTTAAATGCACCAATATAAGCTTTCTGGACCAACAATTTAGTGTCATTTCTGGCCATCGGGTCATTTTGACCCTGAGGGACACTTTTGTTATAGGTACGGGAGGGATGAGGTTTAATTAACCCATTATTATTTGCAAGCATACATATTTGCTGAGAAACATTTGAGTTTCATGGACAGATCAAGAAAGAGAACTTACGTATCAGCGACTTTGGACATTTTCATACAGTGTCGATCCAACTGAGTGTTCAAGAACAGAATCTGAAAGAGGCAGAATAGCGTTACTCACTGCATCTCTACTTGAGCATGTGAGTGAACGAGCTAAACATTAATAGCCCCTGTGAGGCTGTCAGGAATCAAATTCACACCATTGCTCGCACACACCTCTTTCTCTACGTCCTCTCTGGTGCCCTTGTTGCTCTGCAGTGAGGGTATGTGTACAGGACTCTGAGTCTGTGTGTCATCCACTACCCCGTACACTGACTGCGACACAGAGACGGAGAGGGAGATGGGTCACAATACAATCAAACACCCTCTGTACATAAAGCACACACACTTATAGAGCATAAGCACCTTTTTCACCCTTTGAGGATTCTTCAGGCGACGACACTTCCTGATGTCCATCTCTGTGGTGTTAACACACCCAGGCTGTGAATCACAACCACTTGTAAATCAGCCATATAAAAAACTGTTACGAAGTACATTTTCCACTACAATCATGCTATTAGTTAAATTAACAAATGCTGTTCATTAGTATATCATATATTAAACATTATTTTAAAGTGTTACAGAATATTTTAATGTACTGAAATGTCCTATAAATTTGAAAAATAAACATATTGTAGCTTCAAATAAAGTTTTCCGTATGAAACACACACATTTGCTCAAATCTGAAGGACCAGTGGAGAACAGTGCAGATTTGATGGGGGTTCCACACATTAAGTATTTCCATTTTTACAGTGAGCCAATTTGATCTATTAAATTCAAACAAGATGCAAACACAGAAACCCGTCCCATGCTGGATCCACCCCTCACACACCACGGGACGATGAACATCCCAGAAGGCTCTCTCTTGACTATCCAGAATCTTTCTCTCCGTTTTGTCTTTTTTCCTGTCGATCCTACAAAATCAAATAAAACACAAAGACATTAATATTAAACAAAGAGCAAGAAACCTTCCCAATCCACACACTCACACGTCCTGCCTCACACGTTGAAACAGACAAAGAGCAAAGCCCTTGTGCTCATCAAAGTTGCAACCTGCCTGCAAGCATAGCTCATTCATTTCCATTCCTGCCGCTTCACTCTTACGTAACTGACATTAGCTGCATCACTCCTCTGTCTCTCACTGATTCTGGTTTTGAGCCCAGAGACACTTTAATTCATCTCTCTTTCTCTTCTGTTCTTGCTCTCCCCAAAATTGGGGTTTTCGTCATAAAAAGGGTACTGCAGACAGTGTGATGATGGAGACAGACTGATGATAAAAAATCAGAGCAGGGTTGACTTGTGTTTGCAGCCCTCGGCCATCAGATGAGGCTCTTCAGCCGATGTTTAATGAGCGAGAGACTGCTTTAATCACTGAGGACCACTCCAAATCAAACACACATGCAAATACATCTTGCCCCTAAAAACTGCACTTCAGCAATATTATTATGTCATAATGAGAGCTTGAGTATATAGAGTATGTCTTTGCGTGAATGTATGTGGGCTGAAAACAAAAAGTAGATGTGTCTTCAATAGAGAAGAGAGCAGGTACGAGTGAGAGCTAGTGTTTGCGTAGTTGTCCTGACAACAGCACTTACTTGACCTGTGCCTCAGCCTGCATGAAGATGAACTCCCACTTTCTGGCAAAAGCCCTTTGTAGTCTCGCTAGATTCTCCTGAATGAGAGAAACAAAGATAACTGAGTGAAAGAAAGGAATAAAATATAAAACTGTTATTTCAAATTGTAATGATAATTCATAATAATATTATGGTTTTTACTGTAATTTGATCAATTAATTGCAGTCTTGGTGAGCAAAAGAGACTTCAGAACATTTTTAAATGTAACCAACCCAAAATCTTACCTAAGATTTTACATATAAAATATAAAAAAAGATATATTTTCCTGTAACATTTCTTATTTGTTTTCTTTCTTTTATATAAATAAATTATAAATAGTATATAGATTTTTTTTCTTTATAGTATAATATCAGTTTTACAAGTGACCAATATTTTTGGAAAGCATAAAGCATGCTGACTTTGACGTCACAGCTCAGGATAGTCACTAGTGAAGGGTTACGACCAAGTGACTGTGTGTGTCACTTCAGTCCATCTGCAAGTCATTATGCCATTTTCAAGAACAAAAACAACAACAACAAAAAGTTCAGAACTGAATTTCCATGAGCAAACATGGAAGCAGGTTTTACAGAGGTCTTTGTTTGGGCCACTTAAAAAAAAACAATGCTGAAAGCGCCACAGAGGCACAGGGTTTACACTCTTTGGGGGAATCAGTCTACAAATGGCTTTTTTATAGTTACTGTACCTCTGCACATTAAGCAAGGACAACAGAAAGTATCATTAAAAAAAATTGCATACTTCACCTTTAATTCTCAATGATAAGGGCTCACAATTGGTGTTTTCAGGTATAATATAATGAGACGTATCTGTTAATACCTGTGAGAATCCGAACTGAGATGCTTTTGCTGCATATTAGCCCATATATATTGATTATGTTCCTTAAATTTATTTCCTTTTGCTTCTATTTTCTCTGTTGACTGTCATCGCAGTGGGTCACTTACTGCCTCATAGTCCGCCAGCTCCAGCCGAGTCTTGTTCTGCATGGTCCGCTTGCACAGATAGATGGCTGTGACAGGCAACAGAGAGAGAGAGACAGAGGAGAGAGAAAACAGACAAGAGGCCATAAGAGACTTGGCCTTATCAACAGTCATGTTAAATCCTACCCCTACACAAGCACACACATCCAGTGTAAGCCCTTGATGGGATTTAGTATTTTCCTCTGCATCTATCATCTCTGCTTGGCCAGTTTACAGAAAGTAGGAACTATGAATAAGTCACCATTGACCATGAGTGAACATCTGCCTACAGTCAACAAATTGTCATACATATGTCATACTGTACATGCTAATGCTCTGCAGTCTGACTGTTCACCTGTCCAACCTGGAATAATTCTTTTGAAAGCAGACTGTGGGTTGAACATGGGGCGTCCAGCATCTCTGGGACATTATGAGTTATGTTAGCTCTCTGAAAAAGCATCTACGGTAAAGCTCTGTGTGCTCTTGCATCACTTTGAGTCTGCCCAGCAGGGTCCATCTCTTACCGTAGTCTGTGTTCTCTGGCTCCCAGCAATTAGAGGGCCAAAAGTATGGAGCCTGGGTGAGAAGGAGAGAAATCACTACTCTTGAGTTTTGTACAATTTAAAAATTGAGTAGGCAGAGTTTGGAGTATGAACAAACTTATTCTAGCCAAAATACATTCAGTCATGCTGCTCATTTCTCATTTCTGTAAATACACTACTCATTTAATAACACTGTTAAATGTAATATTTAGGACATCTCACAATGAATTCCTTTTTAATATTATAGACATAAATGTATGGGAAACGCATCCCACAGCACAACCACCTGAGCCCAACTTCAGTCTATTAATCACCTCAACTTTAACAGCATTTGTAGACGGTGCCATAGCCAGACTAATAAACAAACAGACCGGAAGTTAACGTCGGGCCAGGTGCGTGCGCCCGATGAAATGGTCTATAAAAAATGTTATGATGCCTAAATTTACTTGTATACTTGTATAATATTGGTGCATAATAATATCCTTAGAAGTATTCTGGTATTACAAAATGACTCATGGTTAATTACCTTAATATACAGTTTCTGTTAATAAAAATGTTTGAAATCAAGCAATGCTGTCATACTAAATGCAGTGTTGGACAGTGGGGAGTGGGGGTGTTAGGGTTAAGGTTAGGGCATATTTAGATACAGAGTCTGCCTCCTGCTTACTAGCCAAAGCAATAGCTGAAATGATGATTCTGTGCCGTGCAGTTATTATATGAACATATTTATGTTATAAGAGTTATTAACAACATTTGTAACTAATTCTCTTGCACTTCTGGAGCCAGTCTAAAGGACTGCAGGCGGCACGAAGCAAATGATGGTGCACTGAGATCATTATCGTCAGGCAATGAGCTGATGAGCCATACTCCAGAGAAACAGAAACTCTAATTCTCTCCTGAGTAATTAATGAATGTACAAAAGAAGCTCAGATTTATTCATTGATACTGTGGCTTGTTGGAAAGATAGCCTAATGCCATTATTTGAGAATTGACTTTTCTTATAAAACTCTGGATAAATTACAGTTGGTTTGGAGGTTGATATTGAGACTATATTAATTAAACATGATTCTTTAGTACTGTAATGGAATACTGATGCATAACCATTACACATGCACCTTACATTTCACTGTATTTTAGGAGATGATTGCATGTGACTGATTTTTTTTTTGGAGTGCACTTTAAAGACGTATTCCAGATTGACATGGTAAACATGGTGGATCAGTGAGTGTCTATGAGTAAAGATGGCAGATTTCAAATCACACTGTCAAGCTCCAGCTGAGCTACTTCTGTTGGGATGAATGGGAATGCAAATTGATAGCTTTATCCAGGTTTTATAGAGATCTTTGTCTGAAGAGAATCTGTTCAGTGTTGCAATCATTTCCAAATGAAATGACAGACTGTAGAAGTATAGCAATAAACAATAAACATAACACACTACTGTTAAAAAGTCTGAGGTTGATATGAATGTTTTTTAAACAAGTCTCACCATGGCTGCATTTATTTGATCAAAAAATACAGTAAAAACAGTATTATTGCAAAATATTTGTGCAATTAAAAAAACCAGTTTTCCAATGGAATATATTTTAAAATTTATAGTGCCACATGATCATTCAGAAATCATTCTAATATTGATTTGCTGCTCAAGAAACATTTCTTATGATTTCTATGTTGAAAACTGTGCTGCATCATTTTGTTTGTATAAACCGTGAAACATTTTTTAAGATCAAAAAGAACAGAATTTATTTGAAAAAGACATTTTTACACTATACTGTCTTACTGATCCATTTGATGCAAAATGCATCCTTGCTGAATAAAAGTACTAATTTCTTTCAGGTTGTGCATATATATAGTATATTAAATAAATCTCAGTAATGTACTGCCCGTATAGAGAAGGGCTTAATAAAGGCTGCTGAACTGATCAAACACTGTCCTATTTGCTCAGTAGGTGTAAAGGTCAGTGGAGCTTCTTCATAGTGTGTCTTAGGTGTGATTTCCACAGTAGATTCAGAAACTCATCAGTGCTGAAGTGAAACAAGATCACATCCTGGAAACCACAGCTGCCAGGATACAATCCACGTGACTTTCATTTGGTTGATGGTAGATGGATAAGCTCACCTGAAAGCGGTATAATGTCCCATCATCCTTGAGGGTGAGAACATGATCAGAGATGGGGAATATGTAGCCTTGGGCGGCAATAAGGCTGCCGATGTGTATGGCCTCCGCTGTAAATACAGAAATGAATGCATTTGCTTTCACAAGCAATTCACATTCATCAATAAGACGTGTATCTTTCTTCAAATCAACACCTACCAGGATCATCTATGATAAGGTTCTTCATCATCCACTGAACAATGTCAGAACCTAAAGTTTAAAACATGGAAACATATGACCTTATTTTCACATGCAAATGTATGCATAAATTACATTCACTTCTCAAAGCCTTGATGAAAATCAGAATCATCACAGTGTGTCAATCACGTTATGGTTCAGGATTCAATGTGTGTCAAATCAGTCAAGCTAAATCTACATTAGCACCACCTCAGTCATGTACAATATCAACAATTTAGTTCCAAATCAGCTATTAGGGCCAGCTGTGGCCTAATGGTTAGAGACTTGGACTTGTAACCTGAAAGTCGCAGGTTTGAGTCTCGGTGCTGGCAGGAGTTGGGGGGGGGTGAATGAACAGCGCTTCTCTTTCACCCTCAATACCCATGGCTGAAGTGCCCTTGAGCAAGGCACTGAACACCCAGTTGCTCCCCAGGCACTGGATATATGGCTGCCCACTGCTCCAGGTGTGTGTTCACAGTGTGTTCACTTCTCACAGCTGTGTGTGTGTGCACTTGGATGGGTTAAATGCAGAGCACCAATTCCGAGTATGGGTTACCATACCTGGCAAATGTCACGACTTTCACATTAGTTATCCGCATGAGGGCCTGCAGGCATCCATTTAAGGACAATTAACTGTTCTTCTAGCATCCCTTATCACACACTAAAGAATCAGTGAATCTGTGAAAGTGGTTAGTAGGATCGGTGGAGAGCACAGGGGCGTATTGGTTCCTGATCCACCCTCTGATCTATGAAATTCCCTGGCAAACAGCAACTAAACACAACCCTGTACATATTTTATCAGCACTGACAGTGATATAACTTTGAAGAAATTATTTTTGAAAGCATCATTAACTGAAATAAGAAAACTGCTATTTTAAAAAGGTGCCCTCTCAACTCCCGCTACCCTAACTGTAAATAAATATTTATTTAAATTAAAATACATTCACATCAGATGAAGACTAGTGTGAACCTATTATGAAACACTTTAGCTTACATAATATATTATTCATTCATGTATGAAAAACATTAAACTACAAAAAAGGGCTGAAAATAGTCACAAAGAGCCAGATGTAAAAACCAAATATTACTGGCCAATAAAATAAATAACTTGAATTTCATAAATAAATATATGTAAACAAACAAACAGATGTTGCAGTATTCATCTTGTCGCTAGACTGATTTTCTACAATTTAAGCAATTCATCTAATAAAATAATTTAAAATCAATATTTCATGTAAATGCATTTGTTTATTTACATTGGCTGACTGCATATTAGCCCACATATATTGATTATGTTCCTTAAATAGTAAATAGAGTAAATATTATAGCTCAACAACTGCTACAAGTAAACTGTATTTGATTTTCACACACATACTGTATGATCAAACGGCCATTGAAAAACCCACATAGTTAAGGTCTATCAAATCACATACCAGTTTAGACACAAACTGTCCCACTCCTGCCAGTTTACCTGTAACAACGCTGGGAATCTTGGACAGGAAGCTCTTGACCGTTCTGACAGGCACACCTTCAGTTTCATCTTGGAGGCGTGTGATGATGTCCTCAATCTACAGGAAGAGAGAAGAAAGAGTGTGTCTAGTTAGTTTGGACTGCATCTACAGTCTAGACTTTCTTCACTTTTAATTCAGTGCCAATATTGACAAGATACAACATTAACACAGCCCAGAAAAGCAGCACAGAATGTTTTGTAAATCTATGAACACCATTTACACATTTATCAACACATTTTTGTAATATCCTTTTCGGTTTAATATTTCTCAGTATAGCTCATTCCTGATCATAATCATTTTATGCACTATCAGTCAAAGGTTTGGAATAATTAAGATTTTTAAAATGTTTTAAAATACATCTCTTATATGCAACAAAAGGCTTAATTTATTTTGTAATAAATTAATGAATACTGTGAAATATTATTACAATATATTTTATTAAGACTAATGCATTTTAAAATGTTATTTCCTGTGATGTTAAAGCTAAATTTTCAGCAGCCATTACTCCAGAAATCATTTTCACATAAATAAATTACATTTTAAAATGTATATAATATTAAATATTACTGTTTTTACTGTATTGTTGATCAAATAAATGCAGCCTTGGTAAGCATAACAGACGTCCTTACAAAAAAATCTTATTCCAAACTTTCGAACAGTAGTCTATTTCAAAGCCATCATTAAATAAACCACTCAATGTAGTAAACCAGAAATCAACTTTTATTTCAATCCACCATTAGGCTTGATCTGGTTTTTTTACAGCTTTTTTAAGTATTGTAGTATCACATTCTATCCAAACTGTTAATCATAACAGGTGTAAACACACACCTACGTCTATTGCTCACATTACTAAATGCACTAAGTACCCAATTCGCACAAATCATAGGCTAAATTTATTTATTCCATGTCTATTTATATTATTGTTCAGCCACAGAAATGGTCCTTTCGATTGTGATGGGAACATCTGTTCTCATTCCTCTCTGGTTACGCAGGCATCTAAGCATCGGTGGAGGCCTTTGGAATATACAAGCTCGCACCTACAGTCTATAAATAATCCCAGCACTGATGAAAACAGCTCGTGGTTTTGCAGGAGAGAGGGAGCGTAATGAGATTACATGTTGTCATCACTGCTCTGTGGCACTCAACGCTCTTTTTTTGCAAGTGTCGTGTAGGAGGCGAGATCTCCATTACTTTGGAGACATTTAATGCATACAGTAACTATAAATAAACAATCAAAGCCAGTCCCCGAATCCTGTGAGCCCACGACGACACAACACTGCTAAAATAAAGCAAAGCCACTTCATTTCGAGTATAAAGAGACGGCTTGTACATCATCAGCCATGTCAAACAAAACATACAGCTGTGCAACATGAGGACACACCCTCATTATCCCAAAAAACACTCTAGTCATCCCATCCATTATCACGTGAGAATAATTTCCCCTCTCTTCCCATGAAAGCACTTCACGTCGTTTCACTTCACTTCACTACCTAGTGGCTAAAACATGAGTCTTTGGCATAAACCGTTCTAAATGAGTCGATGAGTGTTGGCCTGAGTCCCAAGAGAGATCCTGGCTGTAGACAGAGAACACTGCCAGCCAGGAAGTTCACCTCTAAACCCTAAATCAATACAGATAAAATGCTACATATTGTTTAGAGGACAAAATGAGATCTATCCCACAGACTCACACCTTCCTGCCCCACAAAAGTTTCAATAAGGAATCGTTGGTCATTCTTTGGTCTAATCTAATATCTAATAAATGAAGGCTATTTGTATATCTAATAGTCTAATCCAATATTTAACATTACAAAACATGCATTTTATAATTTTGCCAAATCGTCCTTATTGCTTAAAATAGGTTAAGCGTTCTATTCCAAAGGACAGCAGCACCATCCCTGAGAAAAAGATCATCATCACGACAAAGCCATGTATCTATGCTTAATGAGAGTGAATGCCATTAAATGAAGTTAACGGATGTCAAGCCTTATCTTTCTGAGAGACGCTCTTCACTCTATTTCAGAACAATCAGCAGCACTCACTAGAGAGCTCTTTTTAGGATGGGGCCTAGTGTTGGCACCATCCCAAAGGGCACTTACATATGTCATAATCTGTCAAAACACTGTGCCGAGTTCTTATTAGGTTATCACAGTACCCTCCCACACAGAGGCCACTGTGGCGTCAGCTAAATGTAGCAATTAGCACTCTTGCTTCTTCAAGGAAAGCTGGTGAACCAGCCTTCAATTTGGGAAGTGTCTGTAATCATTTTCTAAAGAAACATGACAAGCTCAGGCACATTATTTCACAAGATCATGTGAAAGAATATAGGAATTTGGAAGGTTTTGTTGCAGTTAATATTAAAACAAAGCATCAGACAAGGAAATACTAATTCAAGATCAAGTGGCAGAGCATAGTCCCAAATTAGAATGATTAGAATATTAGCACATTAAAAGCATATCAGAATGTTTTCTATAGGATTGTGTGTTACACTGAAGGTACTGGAGTAATGGCTTCTGAAAATTCAACTTTACAGACACAGAAATAAATTACATTTTAAAATATATTCATATCCCCGGTTTTCACAGACAAGACTCAAGCCTAGTCACAGACTAAAATGCAGCTGAGCTGAGTCTGAGCGGTTTTATATCTTAAAATATCTCAGCACCTTTGTTTTGTCTCAAGATGCACACAAATAAGATTTTTTCTAAAACATGTTTATAAAAGATACTTGGTCCTAATTGAACTATGGCCTAATCCAGGCTTAACCTAAATCCTGTCTGTGAAACCAGGACATAGTGGGGTTTTTATTACAGTAATATTTCACAATATTATTGCTTTTACAATATTTTTGATGAAATACCTGCTGCCTTATCAAGCATAAGCGACTTAAGAGAGACGAGAGAAAAAAAAAAAGCGGGAGTGTATAATGTCCAAAATATATTTTATAAGGTTTATAAGCAAACCTATGTTCTATATTGAAGAAAAATTCATTGAGGCATTCTGTTTGCAATATGTATAGCATTTATTTGAAATACGGGTGCATCTCAATAAATTAGAATGTCATGGAAAAGTTAATTTATTTCAGTACTTCAACTCAGATTGTTAAACTCGTGTATTAAATAAATTCACTGTACACAGACTGAAGTAGTTGAAGTCTTTGGTTCTTTTAATTGTGATGATTTTGGCTCACATTTAACAAAAACCCACCAATTCACAATTTCTACAAATTAGAATATGGTGACATGCCAATCAGCTAATCAACTCAAAACACCTGCAAAGGTTTCCTGAGCCTTCAAAATGGTCTCTCAGTTTGGAGAAGACTGCTGATCTGACAGTTGTCCAGAAGACAATCATTGACACCCTTCACAAGGAGAGTAAGCCACAAACATTCATTGCCAAAGAAGCTGGCTGTTCACAGAGTGCTGTATCCAAGCATGTTAACAAAGTTAAGTGCAAGGAAAAAGTGTGGAAGAAAAAGATGCACAACCAACCGAGAGAACCGAAACCTTATGCTGGGTACATACCAAAAGATTTTCAAAATATGATAGACCACAAACATGAGGATAAAAAATCCTAGATTTAACTGTTTTGCTCCTATAGTGTGTGGTGTGCCATGATATGACAAAGACAGCACCTCACACATGAACAGATTTTCAACCAGTCTCGACTGTGAACACAGGAAATCTCGAGAGACTTCAGAATAAGCATGGCGGACGATATGCAGGAAGACATTGCAATGATAGTGTTTGGAATGATTTTCACAGAAAATTTGTGAAAAAAAAGAAGAGGGTTTTTGGGTGAAGTCGTGGAGACGAAATTTCAGACGGAAATTTCACTTTGTGCTGCACCATGACTGCTTCCGTCTTCCATCATCTTGCTTTCTGATTGGATATTGTTTCGTTTCACGTGATAATCTCCAGAGCGTGCGCACATTTTTCCTCAGGGTTTCCCCCACACATCACGATTTCTGATAGTAATATTTACGATTCGCGATCAGGGCGTCTCCGACGTTCTTCCGATCAGGTTCGGACACACTTAACACATCTCACACCACGGGAAAATCTGATAAAGTAATCTGTAGAACCATCAAGATAATCCGGGGACATAGCTAGGATTGTCAGAAGGGGGGAAATCAGCCCAAAATCAGCCCGATTATCTTTTGGTGTGTACCCAGCATTATAAGGATTGTCAAGCAAAATCGATTCAAGAACTACACAAGGAATAGACTGAGGCTGGGATCAAGGCATATAGATGTGTCAAAGAATTTGGCTACAGTTATTGTATTCCTCTTGTTAAGCCTGAACCACAGAAAATGTCAGAGGTGTCTTACCTGGGCTAAGGAGAAGAAGAACTGGACTGTTGCCCAGTGGTCCAAAGTCCTCTTTTCAGATGAGAGCAAGTTATGAATTTCATTTGTAAACCAAGGTCCTAGAGTCTGGAGGAAGGGTGGAGAAGCTCATAGCCCAAGTTGCTTGAAGTCCAGTGTTAAGTTTCCACAGTCTGTGTTGATTTGGGTTGCAGTGTCATCTGCTGGTGTTGGTCCATTGTGTTTTTTGAAAACCAAAGTCACTGCACCCGTTTACCAAGAAATTTTGGAGAACTTCATGCTTCCTTCTGCTGACTAGCATTTTGAAGATGCTGATTTCATTTTCCAGCAGGATTTTGCACCTGCCCACACTGCCAAAAGCACCAAAAGTTGTTTAAATGACCATGGTGTTGGTGTGCTTGACTGGCCAGCAAACTCATCAGACCTGAACCCCATAGAGAATTGGTGGGTTTTTGTTAAATGTGAGGCAAAATCATCAAATTTAAAATGACCAAAGACGTATTAAACTATTAAACTATGAATTTATTTAATACATGAGTTTCACAATTTGAGTTGAATTTCTGAAATAAATGAAATTTTCCACAACATTCAAATTTACTGAGATGCATCTGTATATTTTGGCAAAAGAAAAAAAGAGATAATTCTCTTTAATATCAGTTAAAATGCTTGTAGTTTCCGTGGAATTCAGCAAAGTATTTTAAATAAGGTTCTATTCCAAAGTATCAAGGATCAATAAGGACATTTAAAAGAGTAGCAATGATTGGATTCCTGACAGTAACTATCAAGTGAGGATCAAGGAAAACTCAATCGTCACTTTCCTAATGGAAAAATGGGCACCAAAAGGGTCAAAAAAAGGGTCAAAGTGAGAACGCTCACTGTGTTGCCTTGAGCTTGCTGCAAATGTCAACCAGATGATGCTAACCTTGAATCAACAAACAGAACTAACAATTATTGCTACATGTGTGGCTGCATCATATAATAACTATTAATTAATAATATTGATAGTTCATCGTCTAGCTGACTACGTCTTGTATTATTATTATTTTTTTTTTCTAAAATCCTGTCAAACGTGCACAAATTACTAGCTACTACTAAATATTGTATAAACATAATTTTCTGTAAAGTTGCTTTGTAACGATTTGTATTGTAAAAAGCGCTATACAAATAAACTTGAATTGAATTGAATTGAACCACACTGCTGTTTACAGCATTTTATATTTATATGCTTGAGTAAAAATTAAACACTGTATATTGAGACAAACACTTAGACAAAATTACAAGAAAATAAGAACAACAGAAATGTATATATTGTTTTTATCTATATGGAAACATGTTGATGACAACATTAAAATGACTCATCTCACGGTCTCAAGGGATTTGAATGAGAGGCAGCCACAGATGTGGGTGGTTACATATCAGATTCACCCATAAGAGCCCCTTCTCAATCAAGCCCATCTTTCAAACTTGATTACAGCAAGTCTCAGTAGCCTGTGAATGGCACTCTTACAGGGAGAAGAGAGAAAACAAGGACAGAATGAGGCAAAGTAGATGGTGGAAAAGCCTCTTTTAGTGTACTAGCTTGTCTTGCTTGCCAGGTAAATCCATGAAATGAAAACACACCACTTTGGAAATGCATCATGGTTGAGCTGTGTAGCAAAGCAGCGTGATTTAGTTCATGAGACAGGTTAGTGTCACCAGAGATAACAGCGTGGGAAGAGCTCCTGATGATAATACCTTTGCAGCATCCTGTGGCTCATCTGCTCAGTCCCTGCAGGAGATATGTGAACAATCGATGCTTTTGATTTTCCACAGTCAGTAATGTGAAATGTGGTCAAAGGTTTCCCATAAAGAAGTTAATTGGAAAACACTTTATGTGGTAAGAAACACAACTTGCCAATATTGTGATCTAATCTAATCTAATATTGTGAACCGTCTTATATTTACACTTACCAAAATACGAAAAAGAACATGGTTTCATACTTGGACTTGATTTAAAGACAACATGAAATACAAATTTTCATTGCTAGACATTATTCAAAATAAAAAACAAAAATGAAAAATAATAAAGTGTTTGTTAATTTTTTAAACAGACAATTTAGGTATTGTGTTAGCGCTTTTATATTTGACTATATTCTGAAACACTTGTTCAAAAGTTTAGGGTCAGTAAGATTTTTAATTTTATTATTATTAAGAAATGAATAGCTTAATTAATTTGAATAGACATTGGATAGCTTTTTGCTAGTATTTGACCCATATTTAATAGCATTTGATAGCTATTCACGGTCATACAGGTTTGGAATAACAATAGGGTGAGTGAATGACAGAATTTTGTTTCTCTATTTTGTTTTTTAAAGGGAACTATAACTTTAAGATTCATCACATTCACTCACGCATTATCTCTTGAGTTAAAAATGACACCCACCTCCAAAGTTCTGGCTTTCTGTTAGTGGCCTCCATGACTTTAAGAGGCCATTCTGTTTTAAACACCTGTCCATAAAGCTGGGACATGAAAAAATGTATAGCCTAAATGCATTGTAAGTCGCTTTGAATAAAAGCACCTGTTTAATGCATAAATATATAACTGTAACTATATAACTCGGGAACAGGAGCCCTTCGTGGGCTTAGCTGGGGACCTGGGTAGCACTGGAGGGTGCCCTGGAGGAGTAGGCACAGCAAAGCGCTTTCAAGGAGCTGGTACAGGAGTGAGTTTTGGGACTGGCAAAGGAGGGAGTGGGGAGCCGCAGGAGAATTCTTCAAATATGGAATTTAATCATCAACGGGCAAATACAGGAGCTAAAAGACATTTAACAGCAGACAACTGAACTCAAAACTGGAACACTATTTATACACAGAACATGACAATGGGAAGACGAGACACACCTGGGATCAATGACAGCAGATGGGGAACACCTGGAATTAAATCAACCTAATGAAGGAACAGGAAGGACCAAATTAGGACATACAGGAACTCAAAACATGGAACATACACGTGACACTGATGTAGAGGCTCAGTCCAAAACGATACAGAACCTTATGTAATGCCTCCTCCTCTCTTTCTTTTGCTCTCTTTAAAACCTCATAAAACTCTATAAGGATGATCATCACCCAAAAGGTTTGTGAGAGACTGCATTACTTAATCAATTCACAATAGGAACAGATTAAAAAAGTCAAAATCAGTCTATTCGACTTTTGTGCTTGCCACTATTTGAGATATCAAAGAGTTATCAAAGATTCTGTATGCATATGATAATAATTAAGTTAAATGATGATAAATAGACCATATTATATCAGACAATATATGCTGCATGCTTTACTTTTTACTTTAAAATGCATTTTTTGTTACTATATGCTATGTAGTCTTAAATCTTTAGTATAACTTAAATATAACATAAAAAACAGAGCTTTTGCCATTTCCACACTACATGCTGTTCTTTGCACTGTAGGCTACATAGCTGCCTCACCAATTCGTTTGAGCTACAATGTCACGCTCTTTCACAGAGAAATTAGATTATATTCATTTAGCCGTCTAGATGATAGTTATAGCACCAGAACTCATTCACACTCTCATAAATGTGTAAAATAACATGCAAAATTACCATATAAACTGCTATAATATGAACTCACAAAAACGAGTTCTAAAATGTACTGTATTCTTTTATGCTAATTAATGTTAAACCCCTTTTCTGAATAATTTAATGCTTGAGTCTTTATTTTGGTTCATGATTAAAAAGTAACAACACAGGAGGGGGCAGCAAGACTTGGGCAGCATTGAAAGAACTGCAATGTAGCTTAGACCAAATATACCAATCTTTTGTAAGTACTGCAAAAATCAATTACCTGTGGAAACATTCATGCTCAGCAAGTCAGTGATGTAATAGGGTAGTACAGTGCATGTGAACTACAGCTCTGTTTCAGAGTTCCATGATTTGCAATCAAATGGGTCTTGGTTAAGCTCAAAACATTTGCACACAGGCCCTGCAAAACACCACAGGATAAACCACAATCCTGAGGTCACCTATTTAAAAAATCATTATAATCACAACAAAGCCTGTGCTAATCGCCAGGTGAATGGATTGCCGTTTGCTGCTGGTTTCTCTAGTAATTCATAATTAAAGTAAAAAAAGCTCCAGTGTATGACTGCTTTTGGATCACCTGAGGGTCAAGAGCAGAGTCTGAGCATTGCAGAGAGCCTAAGTGGACATGGCTGATGTTTTTGACAGCAGCTGTGAGATGTGTTTCCTAATGGAAATATGATGACAGGGTTGTCAGGCTTTGAAAAAAAGCCAGAGACAGTTTAACAACCTGGATCCCATCCTTTATGGAAATGTACACCCTTGATATGGGGCTCTTAAAGGAATATTCCAATTTCAACACAAGTAAAGCTCAATTGACAGCACTTGTGGTACAATAATGATTATTTTATACTAATTGACTTACAAATGAGGAGAACAATAGAGGCAATCAGACCAACAAGAGAGCAACAGTAAACGATTGATGTGACAAGTCTCAGTTGGTCTAGCAAAGAACACATAGCAAGGTTTAACATTTGTTTATAAAAATAGAATAGAATAGGTAAGTTCTAGTATTAATTGCTGACAAAAAAATATGTTTAGATGTTTTCAGATGTTTTCCAAAAATGACATGGAGATGCTTTTAGCTGTATCGGCATACATTTTGTATCATATAAGCGTTTCGTCCACACAGATCCGGCGTTTTGGGAAAGTGAAACCGATATTTTTTTAAACCGGGTCCCAGAGTGGATGAACCTGAAAATTCCACCCTTGCATTTTTCATGTAAACAGCGAAATCTGTATATTTTCTGAAACGATGACGTCATCAGCCCACGTCTTGCCCCTAGTCAGACACTGCTATGTCACGTAAAAGCAATAAAAACACGAACAAACACTGAATGATTGTCTTTTTATTAACTAACATTAACACAGATTAACAAATGTATTGTTCTAGGTTCGTTTGTATACCATGCACAAGGTTTATGCATAGTCCAAGTCTTCTTCTTCGTTTTTAGTGTATCTCTGTGGCAGAACTACAGTGCCACATACAGGTCTGGCATGTATACTACATTGTTTTGTGTTAGTTTTGTGTGGAAGTAGATATTTCTTTAGACAAGGGGGAAAAAAGATAGGATAGGGAAAGCTCTGGCTTCGTGTGGATGTAGCATCAGCTGCTTGAATTGAGAAGTTGTTGGCAAATTGTTCCTCCAGCTGGGAATAGACTAGGAAAAGGTCACTGAGAGTGATTTTGTGCCTCTTTGAGATGGCACTATGAGGCATCGTTCACTTGCAGAATGCAAGCTTCTGGAGGGCACATAAGTCTGAACTACTAAGCTTAGGTATATTGGAGAAAAGCCAATAATTGTCTTGTAGGCAAACATCAGTAGCTTGAATTTGATGAGAGTGGCTATTTGCAGCCAGTGCAAAAGGATGAAGAGAAGTGTGACGTGGGCTTTCTTCAGCTCATTGAAGATCACTCTGACTTCTGTATTCTGGATCAGTTGCAGAGACTTGAAAGTACATGCCAGAATGCCTACCATTCCAATAGTCCAGTGTAGAGAGAGAACAAGAACTTGGACAAGGAGTTGTGTGGCCTGCTCTGATAGGAAGGGTCTAATCTTCCTAATTTTGTATAAGGCAAATCTGCAGGACCGGGTCATTGTAGCAATATGGTTTGTGAAGCTTAACTGATCATCAATCGCAACCCCAAGGTTCCTGGATGTTTAAAGAGGTTGTGATGAATTACTGGGTTGGCTGAGACCACGAGCAGTTCTGTCTTAGACATACTGGTAAAAAAATGTATAGCCTGAATGCACTGTAGGTTGCTTTGGATTAAAGCATCTGCTAAATGCATAAATGTAAATATAAATGTAGAAAGGTTGAGTTGAAGGTGATGGTCCTTTATCCAGGCAGAAATGTCTGTAAGACAGGCTACAATACGAACAACTACCATCAGATCATCTTTTTGGAATGAGAAGTAGAGTTGAATGTCATCAGCAGAGCAGTGATAGGAAAAGCCATGTTGCAGGCAGATTATAATGATGACATGGAGAACATGTAGTAATGTTGTCAGTTTACTGACTTTCATGTTGTTTCAAATCTATATTAATTTTTCTTCTGTTGAAAACAAAACAAGATAAACTGCAATCAAATGGTTGCTGGTAGCCATTGACTTCCATAGTATGGAAAAATGCTATGAAAGTCATTGGCTAACATCAACTTTTTGGTTACCAACATTCTTCAAAATGTCTTCTATTGTGCTCAACAGAAGAAAGAAACTAAAGTTGGAACAACTTGAAGGTGGGTGATAGAACTTGGGGTGAATTATCCCTGTAATTGCACCTAACCTACATTAAACCCTGGATTTCATTAATTATGTTTCATTTACTCATATGTTCATCCATTACTTATTTCCTTATGCCAGTGGCCAGACTATCTCCAACAGTGCTTTTTTTTTTTGGTATCTACTGTAAAGTTTCACCAGTCGTATTGACTGATTCAGAGACATGAGCATTTCCTTAAAACAGTTGACTGCTCTCTAATCTCAGTGATTCTCATGACATGGCCCACTGGAGCTGAACAGCAGTGGCATCTATACAGAGCCTGAAGCAATCCAGCCAACAATGTCAGAACATAGTACACATAAATTAGATACAACAGCAAGATTAGAGCAAAGGAATCAATGCCAAAGCTGACAGAAGCTCAGGAAGCACCAATTTAAGACAACAAGAAATTACAACTGACCCGGTTGACTTTGATAATAAAATTCAGCGGCATTTGAGAGCTATTCTAAAGAGGGAAAAAAAATACTTTTTCTGCCTCTAAACAATTTTTAGAGACACTACCATTCCCATTCACCTCAATATAAGAATAAACAGCAATATAAAAGCCCATTTTACTCTCCAATCAATTCCTGTGGATGAAACAGGACTCTCTTTATTTGACACCGCATATTTTATTTCCAAGTAATCCAGGACACGAAATCAGAAATTGCAATAGCTTCAACTCAGTGCACTTATATTGCGGGGAAGTCGTGGCCTAATGGTTAGAGAGTCGGACTCCCAATCGAAAGGTTGTGAGTTCGAGTCCCGGGCCGGCAGGAATTGTGGGTGGGGGGAGTGCATGTACAGAGCTCTCTCCACCTTCAATACCATGACTTAGGTGCCCTTGAGCAAGGCATTGAACCCCCAACTGCTCCCCGGGCGCCGCAGCATAAATGGCTGCCCACTGCTCCGGGTGTGTGTTCAAAGTGTGTGTGTGTGTGTTCACTGCTCTGTGTGTGTGCACTTCGGATGGGTTAAATGCAGAGCACAAATTCTGAGATGGGTCACCATACTTGGCTGAATGTCACTTCACTTTCACTTCACTTTACTTGCACAAACAAATTGTGCTTCAATATGCAAAAAGGGGAGGAGCCGACCACTAAATAATTTAATCTTTTTATATTCTATTTTCTTTTCATTAATTATGCAATTGTATGTGTGTGTGTGTGTATGTGTAAAGACCTCTAACACTAGCTTGCTCTATTCTTTTTTTATTCTATATGTTTTCTTTATATTATATTATTTAAAATCCCATGCTAGGTGTACTGTGTTAACCTAACTGAGACTTGTTATAGCACTTATATATCATTGCTCTTTTTGTTGTTTTTGATTGCTTCCACTGTCCTCATCTGTAAGTCGCTTTGGATAAAAGCGTCTGCTAAATGAATAAATGTAATGTAAATGTAAATAAGACGGCTCAGAGCACCATTCGTCAGAATCATTGGACTGTCAGCGACAGCCATTGACTCACGTGTAAACTTATAGCACGGCAGCTTACGTAACGCTTGTTACCTTATCTTAGGGAACTGATGTTACGTTAGTGACGAGAGTGTTCAGTTTCAAATGTATACACACTTACGGGGAATGCATCCACAAGCGCAAAACTAAGTCCCAGTCCCAGAGTGCCCGAAATGTGGGCCCCTAAAAAGCATGAGCAAAGAAGAAGCCCCAAGCTAGCCTGCTGTAGACTATATTATTGTAACATTTTCCACTCAAAGAGAATTTTTCACTCTTAAAGCAGACAAGAGCTGTGCCTGGAGGGTGACAACCAGTTGGTGGCCACAGAGATGTCATTAATACAGATCCCATTGGACCACACCCAGGAGGAGGCCTTTCCTCGAGTGGAGTGGGCCCTCACCCCAATAGGGCATTTCAAGCCCTCTATGGCATAAGCCAGGGCTATAGCATAGACTATCCATCGAGACAGAGAGCACCTTATGCACATAGCCGTGTCTTGGTTTGAGGATGACTTTACAGTCATTAGGCCCAAACTCAAGGCATGAAGCACTAACTCACAGTGCTTGCAAGTCACCTACTCGCTTGACCGACGCTAATGCCAATATGTGGGTTGTCCTGAGCACAAATCGGGCTTGAGTGACTCAAAGGGAGGGCCTCAAAAGCCCCTAAGGACTGTAGATAATTCCAGGTTGGCACAGAATGAGGACAAGGCGGGTTCAACATCCAGGCTCCCCTCGACATTTAACAACAAGGTCATTTTTGCCCAATAGCCAGCCACAAGAGCATGATTCACCACGATGGCTGCCATGTAAACTTTGAGTGTGGAAGGGATGTGCCCCTTATCCAACTGCTCTTGTGAAAAGGTGAGCATGTGTGGCACGTCACAAGAGGACGGGTCCAGGCTGTGTGCTGCACACAAGTCAGAAAAGGGGGTAGAGGCTTCTTGTAAATGAAAAATAGTATTAGTTACACTTGCGGGGAACTGTAGGTTCCAGGGGTCAGCGCCAACATGACGGCTGAATGAAAAAGGCAAAAATTGCTCCAAGGGGCCACAGCTTTGATTCAACAGTTGATGTCCCTGAAATTTAAAATAAATGTTTTCTATTTTAATAT
Source organism: Carassius carassius (assembly GCF_963082965.1). NCBI lineage: Eukaryota > Metazoa > Chordata > Actinopteri > Cypriniformes > Cyprinidae > Carassius > Carassius carassius. The sequence goes on along the minus strand of NC_081772.1, from coordinate 12,681,053 downwards.
ACTTTAAAATGTAATTTATTCCTATGATGACAAAAAGCTGAATTATTCGCATTTTCAGCCATTACTCCAGTCTTGAGTGGTACATGGCCCTTCAGAAATCATTCTAATATGATGATTTGATGTTCAAGAATTTTTTTTTATTATAATCAATGTTAAAAGGGTTGTGCTGCTTCATATTAAAAAATTTTTTTCAGGATTCTTTGATAAACTGAATCAAATTAATGTAGTAAATATGTATTTCTTTCAAAACATAAAAGGTAGTAAAATATGTATCATTACAGAAATGTACAGAAATTTCCCATCACTTTTTAAAGATTTTTTAAACTTGGATTTCATGCATAAGAACTATGAATCCAGAAGTGGCCAACATGTCTGGAGCCCCAAGACCAGAGCTCCAATGTAATAGTGGCTCCTCTGAAACCCTGATTACAGTTTCAAATGTTAAGTACAGCATAATAAACGTACATCGGACCTTTACAAAGTATGTTATGAAGCTGAGAAGGTCCCAGATAATAATACATAGTTATTAATCACTGCATTCCATTTTGCTGATATCAATAACTGCATTTCAATTGACATTTTGAATCATTGCATTTCATTTTACTGTTATCCATCACCATTTAAATTTGCCAATATCAATCACCATTTTAATTTCATCCAATTACTCTACTGACATTAAGCCTAAATGTATCAAAACTTCAGAAGCTCATATGAGAGAGTTCTGGGTGATTGAAAGAAATGAAATGAATATAGCAGACTGAGATAAAACAGACAACGTGGGAGTTGTGAGTGGGTAGAAGTCAGCCGGAAAAGCCTTGGCAAGGACTGGGATTGAATTTGTTTCTGCGCATCGGCACATTTTTTTGATTCTCTGCAACTTACACGTCAGGAGAGAGAATGTAGGATGTGTGGTCTCTATCAGATCAGATTCAAGAAATGAAAAAAGAGAGGAAGGCACTGTGGAAAGCAGAGTAAAATGTTTGATTATTGACCTATTTTTGTTTTTTCAGTGAGATGAAATGAGACAGCTGGTGTACGCTGTGCTTGCTGTCAGTTGGACAGCTTTCTTCTCCACCCCATTTGCTTTGGACAGTGTTGAAATCACTAGCATCTGATTCCACATTCTCATTGATCAGCCACCGTCAGACATAAAAGTGGAATACAAAGGGAAGGATGCTTGGCAGCGAGCTCCCACTTCCACAGATTGCAAATCAAACAAGGTGAAGCTGGACAGTGGCCCCTGAGATCTGGTCTTAATCACCGTAAGAAAATGGGTGATGTGTGATAATATAACAAACAGATTTGGCTGATTTAGACCAATAGATGTGGAGAACTTAGCCACAGAAAGGAGAAAATACTTAAAAAGGCATGAAAAAGTACAGCTCCTGAATATTTCACATAACTGTAAAACATTTATGCAAGCACGCATTAGTATGACATTCAAGCAGCCATTTATAATCTCAATGTTCTAGTGAACAGAATGCTTTGGCCTGAATTATCTATTATCTGCCTGCATAAACATAACATCCACATTCCACAAATCCACATTTCCTGCACTTATTATACACCTGGCCATTGTAAAGGCAATGTGTATGTGGTCAAAGCTTTGCTTTTGAAGACTCGTTATAAAGAAAAACCCTAACCATAACCCTAAGAATCAGAATTTCTTTGGTGAATAAGCAATGAAGCTTGAGCCCAGCCAGTTAATGGAATTAGTGTCAAATAGCCATTACCAAATCAGATATATATGTATACATAAGGCCATCCTTAAAAATATTCTTGTTTGCCGTAACCCGACCGACCCTGTCAATTTAGCACCGACTCAATTTATTTTTTTTAGTCCTACCGACTTGCCGATTGTAAATTTGCGTTAAGACTGACCAATTATTTTTTTACTCTTCAAACAACTAATACAAACGCAATAAAATACTATTAATTATATTTAAGTAAGTATTGTAAATATATAAATTGCCTTGGCCTACATACAAATGAAGGCTATCTTATTTAATTAAAAAAAAAACCCTTGACGTCATCTGTGTTTACATGGATGTCACACTGTGGCCTGTGCGTTCGCTTCGTCTCATACTCTCACTCACTGTCAGAGTCAACGGTTCGCGCTTGGTAATGATGGCTGTGGCTGCAGTAAACTAAATGTTCGCGGTCACTGTTCAAAATCATACGGGTTCGGGCACCATAATACATCTAAAAAAATTCATTAAAACAGCTCGACACCGCTTTAACTTGGCACAAAGTTCTGGAAAAACTGTGCCCAGATGTTTTCCCCTCCCTTCTCCTCTCTAGTCTAAAACCGTGACCGTGTCGACTGTCACTTTATGTTCGAAAATCTATTGCATGAATCAAGCACGAATCAACCAACACAAGTTTCGAAAACGAAAATAAGAAAATGATTTTAACAACCTTTTCTCGGAGCGCTATCAGGTTATTTTATTTTATTTTATTTTTTTTTTTGAACAGGCGTCACACAGCAACTGCAGCTTCGGACAAACACGCATAACAGCAAATAATACTTCTGCACAATGTTTCTCTTTTTACAACAGAAATGTGAATTCAGCAGGTATTCAGTCTCATACAGTTTCGGGCTTGAATCGCCTAGGGCTGTCAAAATAGCTCAAAAAACTAAATTCTAATTTTTTACTTAAATATGATCAAAATTTGAATTGTATTCGAATTTTAAATGCATAATTTCAGTTAGGGTGAAGAAAAGCTTTTTGCTTCTCTTCTGAGGCTCAAGATAGCGCATCGAGCAAAATATTAATGCATGTTTATTCAAAGCATTAGAATACATGTAACATAATATTTAAAATAATGTTTATGAACCAATTATTATTAAGTTGCTTAAAGAACTATAAACAAAACAGCATCATGTATGCATGCATTGTTAAATAAATAAAAAGGGCGGAAAACCAGTCACACAGGATACATTTTTTCATTTAAAAACATGAGATGCGCGAAATATGCATTCTGTGTGAACGGCTTGGTTTCAGTTTTGAAAGTTTTGTAAACAAGATCTTCTCCACATTGATTTTTTTTTAAGTGGCTTCAACTGGATAGGCTAACATAACCTTATAATGCAATGACACATATATTGTCATCGCATCTCGTGCGCGTACACGAGGTGAAAGATGAGAAAGCAGATACTGCGTGTTGAGCTCGTCCGCCTTTGAAAGTTGTGTAGACACAACTGTGCGCGCGGCGAGATGGAATGGCACACGTACCGGGGCTTATAAGGCAGCTTCCTTAATGCACACCTAAAATTCATATGCGCATTCGAATGTGGATTTTTATTTTAAATTCGACGAATATTCGAAAAAATATTTTTTTTGATAGCCTAAGAAAATCGCCTATGCGATTTTTTTTGTTGTTGTTGAAATTGAATCGTAAACACAGCCATGTTGAAGCCTGCAGTAAATGTTTTGCATTATGGCAGTCCACTCTGCTTATTGTTTTTCGAAAATGTTGCACTCCTGTTTGTCATTTTGCACATAACTTCACGCCAATAAATCATCAGAAATATTGGTCTTTACCAATATATTGAATCTTTACATTCCTCCTGCCTGTTGTCCATGGATTTACCTATATTTGGTGTTATTTGCCGTATAAAACTTTAGACATGCAAAATCGATTTTACAATCGATTCAATGAACACTCGTCACTCAAATCAAACAGCATTTTTTTCACAAAAGTGACAACCCAAGAAAGCGAAGTAAATGTTCTCTCATTTGTAGGTTGCATTGATACGTAGCGGTGGATGCAAGTGAAACAGTAGCCTACCTTTTCTCACCTGAAATTCATGCAATAAACATGTTTTTGACAAAGATTTAAATTTGTTTGTGGTCTATATAGCCTGCATCAAAATGAGGTTTGCAATGATGCGCCCGAAGGCACGGGTTGAAGACCCAGTCAGTGACGTCCCGATATGCTAATTTGTTTAAATTCATACCGACGTCATCACCATCACAAAAATGTACTTTTTTTTTTTACATTGAAACTTGAAAAAAAAAAAAATAGACCGACCTACCAACCCTTTTTAAAAAAAAAAATACTGTTACTGCAAACCAAAATATTTTTAAGGATGGCCTAACTTATGTTGCATGCACACACACAAATAATTGGGGGGAAAAAATGCAGTAAACTTCAGCTAGTAGAATGTGTGAGTCACATTGTAAATATTCACTAGAACATGGAATGAATAACAAACATTTTTGTTAAATATTTAAATGTTAATTCATGCTTAAAATAATATTTTCTACTTTCTCATTAAAATATAACTTGCACAGTAACATTCAAAAGTTCGACGTCAGTAAGAGATTTAATATACTTTTATTCAACAAGGATGCATTAAACCAACCAAAAGTTAAAAAATTATACATTTATAATGATACAAACATATTCTATTTCAAATAAACACTGTTCTTTTGAACTTCCCATTAATCAAAAAAAAAAAAAAAAGGGAAAAAAAAACATTTAACAGTACAAATGTTTTCATCAGTGATAATGCGAAATGTTTCTTGAGCACGAAATCAGCATATTAGAATGATTTCTGAAGGATCATATGACACTAACAACTGAAGAAATGGCTGCTGGTAATTCAGATTTGCCAATACATATTTTGAATAAATTACACTACATTTTAAAATATATAAATGTATTTTTATCAAATAAATGCAGCCTTGATGAGTATAAGATACCTCTTTCAAAAGCATGAAACATTTTACTGACCCCAAACCTTTGAGCAGTAGTGTAAAATAAAATAAAAATAAACGATATAAAAAGAGATGTCATCTTAGACCAAATGACTCCTCAAATGAATGATTATAATAAGAGAAAATATTATACTATAGTATTAGACTTATACTAAATTTACGGGGTATTTTTAGACAAAAACTATGACTGAAACAAAAACTGTGTAAAAAATAATCACTGGTCTGTGTTGTTTAACTGGAGACTTTTACTCACAGGGGCTGGAAGGTCATGCTTAGATGATTCTGATAGAGATCTTTCCTTCAGATTGAATCTCTGATTTTGTAAGATCCCTCAGAAGCCCAATTATAGCACATGCGCTCTCCTCACCTATTTGACTACTGAACAGACCATGCAAACTTAACACTGATTTCCATAACATCATTGGAGACATTAGAGGAAACAGTTAGCCTGTCTCCAAAACCCTAAACTAATTAAGTCCCTTGTTATTGTCCTGCAACTACACAGGTACTCTATGCTCTAAAGTCTGGCTTCAGATGCTCTGTGCAAAAAGGGCCAAACAGAAAAACCAGAAGCGAAGGCTACAGTTTCGGCAGTCTATAAATTGGAGAGGAAGGGAATTATTGATGTGCATCTCTACTGAAATGCTGCTGGCTCAGCAAAGCTCAAGGATCTCATTCATTTTGGTGCTGAGGGAATGTGTGTTTGTAGCAGAAGATTATGCCAGTTGTGTTTGACAAATGCATTAGGCTGGATGTATCAGCAAACAAAATATGAGCCCTGCAGTCCTTTTAAAAGCCTCTAGCTTATTTATTGCCATTAACCTGGAGGTAAATGGCACAGAAAATTGGTATTTTCAGAAAGAAAACTATTAAAAGAAAAGTGAAAGCTTAAGGACTCATAACAGCCTCCTGTTATTTAAAGGGTTAGTTCAGCCAAAAATGAATATCATGTCATTTATGACTTACCCTTATGTCGTTCCAAACCCGTAAGATCTCCATTCATCTTCGGAACACAGTTTTTAAAGATTTAGTCCGAGAGCTCGGCTCGGTGTTCATCTTCAGTTCTCTCTTCACAGCAGTTCAGTCAGTGTACTGTATGGAATGATATTGCGGACATTATTCAAAAGGCATTGCAAATTGTATTTGCAATTACGTTTTCAATTTGTGGACGCATAAAATGTGACATAATCCAAACGCAAATGCAAATCGCGCATTACCGTTTTCATTTTCGATTAAGTGAACGCACAGTGTCTGCCAAATTTAAAATGGAAATGCAAAGTCCGTTTGCAATTGTGTTTTCCATATCTTACGAGCTATGAGCCTGTCATATTTAAATAGCAATATTAATTACCACATTTGCCTTTTCACTCTCTCTGCACTGTGCATGTAAACTGCCAAAACTCAAATGGAATCGCAATACCTTTTGCATTTGAGTTTCCAACGTCTACACGGAAACCTGTCAATCAAGTGACAGGGGTGGGGCCATTTTATTGGGCGTGTTTGCATTGGGAAGTGACAATCGTACTAAAATGTACCATGTTTTTACTAGGGTAAATATGAGTTAACGATAGTGTTTATAATTAAGCCACAGTAGCCACAAATGTACAGTTGTCTGAGACGTTATGAACTGTTCTTTAATATCATGAACCATAAAATGTAGTCAGTGTTCTGCTATTGTTTATTTTCATAATAGGTAAACTATTAATTATTTTCCTTGACATAATTTTCCTTTTTGGCTGAACTAACCCTTTAATTTTGTAAAATGAACACATCCATGACTAAACATTTCTCAGCTCATTGGTATGTTTTTAATTTCCAAATTCATTTATTTCATGTCTTCTTTTGATTAATGTCAATATTCCTATGTTTACGATAAACACAAGATCAATTAAGCAAAATTTTCAGAAGCCACTGTTGTTGTTTATTGTTCTTCAGCCTCTTGAACATATATTCGCATCATTCATTCTCACAGAAGAATGTGGGCTATATGGAGTCTAAGACTCAAAGTATAAATGTAAATAACACTTGAATACAAAAATACAATATTTTATATTCAGAGCGTAACTCCGCATTTTGCTGGTGAAGTACATTATATTCAGTGACTAAACAGGACACTGTTCTCTTTTCATCAAATAACTAATTTTGTTCATCTTGGTTAGTCATAATTTCACTCCCTTATGACTTGTCACCACTTGTAAGCCACGAAAACTGAAAAGAAATTGACTGATCGAGGACATTAAACAACAATTTCAGCCTACTGCACACTGTTTACAAATCATATGAAATATGAGGAAGAAAACACACCAGCAGGAAGGAGCCCTGGCTTCTCCCTGCCCGACATCCAATAGTATTTAGAGGAGCTGAGCCGTGATGACTCCATGTTTCATCCTCACGATCTCCATCGACCCATCTGTTCAGATAAACTGATGGAGCTCAGAGAGTGTCTTCTCCTCTATGAAGTCTCCCCATGAGCTAGCAATTAATTTGCTCCCAGACCTTGAGTTACTCCCAGTGCCTGCCAAAAACAGGCATACGGATTTGCTGGCCAGTTCTGCCACAGAGAGCAGTTCTGGTCATGTTTACATGGGGTTAATGAACACATCTGCTGGTTTGGACAGGCTTTGCGAATAAAATAAGGCAGCATCATAGTCCCAGATAGAACAAATTAACAAAAACAGAGTTATTTAGCTTATTTTTATATATATATTTTTAAGCAGACATTAAGCATAAACATTCAGACTGTGGTGTTAAATCCAAACTTCCATGGGTAATTACCTTTTCCTTGAAAATAAAAATAAAAGAAGATAATAAAATAAAATAAAATGAAATAAAAATTGCACAAATAATTCTTAAAAATGAATCAAAAGGAGTCAAAGTTATATTTCCTGTTGTAATTTAATAATTCATGCAACAGACAGTTAATGGGAACTTGTCCATCGGGGTGTGGTGGTGGTGAGGGTGGGTGCTGGTGGGTGAAAAGTAAAAGCCTCTTTGGAATACTAACGCTGTCTACAATATTGAAGCTCCTTCGTGATTCAGTTCTTTATGACACCTCAGCACAGAGGATGTCAGTACAGGAGCCTGCCAGACATGTGTGTCATTGTTCAAGGAATTAAAGTATTGTTCAAAATAATGGTAAATGGCTTCATCTACATATTTTCGTTCCCTGTGCTATACTTGCCTCCCACTTCCTGCTTTTATGTCTGCTGCTATACCTGTCAGTAAGTCTTTATATATGCTATATATATATATGCTATATATATATATGCTATATATATATATGCTATATATATATATATATATATACACTCCTTCAGGATGTGAACCCAGGAAATCTGCCTTCAGCTTGCTATTGTATCTATTGTGTTATATGCATCATCATTCATTTTTGAATGAAGCAAAGATCTTAAATGCACCAAAACAAAAGGTTAAAACTGCACAGCAAAAGCCAGCATAGATGGGTAAAAAAAATGAAAAGTTCTGAAAAGAGTCAAGGAAGACATGGCTACATTCATTAAAAGAAATTAAGATGAATAGAAATTGTAAGGTACTGCCATCAGAAAGTAATTTCTTTTCAGCACAGTATGACCAGAGATAGTGCAAGTTTAGTGCCTGGCGTGGATGTCCTACGGGAGGACACAGAACAAAAGAGACAGAGGTAAAAAGTCACATGAGAGAAGAAGAAATGCAAAGGCAGTCAAGAGTAGTAAATGGAGTATTAGGAAGAGCCTATCAGGTAAGCGAGTGAATATTCTCTAGATCTAGTGATGGATGGCTTTGTCAGCCATGGTTATTTTCAGTCCCATGTTGAGCTCTTCATTATTAAGATTTGGATGCACAAGCATGAAGTTACATTTTTGGGCCATTAGCCTCTTTGAGAGGCCCATTAACCCTGACCGCTTTAATGTAATCTAAGGAAAATTGGCCTTGTAAAAAGGAAAAAAGGAAAGTGAGAGAGACCTGTGGTGATCCTGAATGTATACCGGGATTCATGATTAAAATTTTTTTTACATCTTATTGCTTATTATGTAATAAATGACTACAGTCGCTCAGGAACTGTGAATTTCTAACCCCAAACTTTTGAACAGTAGATAAATATACAAGACAAGTGCTTCTCAATAAATTAGTTAAAATAATAAAGTTCATTTATTTCAGTAATTAAACTCAAATTATGAAACTCATGTATTAAATAAATTCAATGCACACAGACTGAAGTAGTCTAAGTCTTTGGTTCTTTTAATTGTGATGATTTTGGCTCACATTTGAATTACTAAAATAAATGTGAGGAAAATAAACTTTTCCTCAACGTTCTAATTTATTGAGAAGCACCTGTACAGTAACTAATATAGTTTCCATTCATTCACCCATTCATTTAACGGCCAAAAATCAATGCCATGTCTGAAATCACTCCCTATTCATTATATAATGCACTATAGTTTTGGGCTCTAAGCTATGCAAACTGTAGTTCAGGATATTAGGCCTTATTCTTCATTGCCACATGTCCCTTTAATCTCTAAATCATAGTACTTTGCAGCTAATTAGACTATAAGAACATTAGTGAAGCTTTGATTGGTGTTCAAAACTAATTCAATTTACATGTTTTACATAAATTTGACTTACAAACCTCCAACTTTTTCTAAATGTGATGATCCATACAGAGAGTTCTCATTGTCCACAGTATGACAAACGTATCATTCCACTACAATTATCATCTCACTGCTGTCTAGCTGGTTATGAAAAGTAATCATCGAACGTTTGAACCAATTAGAGACATCCTGGTGTGAATCAGTGACAAACAGGTGACAGCACTGTGATGTGTATCCTAAAGTAACAAGGTAATCACATTGCAGTCAGTCTGCCCCTGGGTCTCAGTACTGCTGCAGGAAAGGCTCAGTGAATCTATCTGCCTGGATTAACATGCGCAGATAAAGCCTGAGTTGACAGAAAAGCCAATTAAAGCTTAACCATCCCTTATGAAAACCAGCTATGTGCTCAGTGATTCAATGAGTTGTGATAACCAAAGGCAATATTATCCCAAGATGCTACTCAATTTAAAGCTGGTGTTCAGAACTGCATTAATTCAGCACAGAAGACATTTCTTGTACAAACATCAATTATATTTGGCATAGTTCATAGCTGAACTCTGCAAGACTGTGGCTCTCTAGGACTGAACTTGTCTACCCCGGACCCAACCGCTCCACCTCGGCTCCTAGCTCCCTAGCCTCCACTGTCACCCATCGATCCATCAGTTCCACCGGGTTCCCTCTTCCCTCCGGCTTAGTCTTGGTTGGGCGTCACCCTGCCATCGCCTATGGATTCCTCAACTCTGGCTGCACCTCGTCACTCTGTCCCACTAGCTCCGTTGGTCTCCTTCCTCCCGCCAGCTTCACCTTGGTCCTCATTCATTCCACCATCAGTCAACATCATGGCTGTGGCCTGGGTTTAGCTAGACTCCTCCTGCTCCGGGTCCCTCCTGTCTCCTCCCTCCATCATTTCCTCCCTTGTCTCTGCCTGTCGACCTGCTCCCAGATATCTATCCTCCTCCTGAGCCTCCTCCCTAGTTAATACCCACTCCCCTCCACATGTTGTTTTTTTTCCATGGGGGGTTGTACTGTTATGACCCTAGACTCATTTTGTTGTGTTTTCCCTCCCCATGTGTGGCGTTGTCTCTTTAATTAGTCGTTCCACACACCCTGTGTTTTCCCAATTATCCTGTGTTTAAAAGCCCCAGTCCTTTCAGTTTGTTTTGTCGGTTCTACTTGTTGAATGTCATACTTGTTGGATTGTGTTTATTCCCCTGTGATTCCTTGGATTAAAGACTGTGTTTACTGTAAAATCTCCTGCATCTCCTCATTCCTCGCCATCACAAATCTTGAAAGTTAGTTGATCAAGCATTTTTTTGATGGAGGACAAAAACCTGATCAAGTTTCCTAAGATTGCAGTTGGATTCAAAGACTGTTACTATGTTGAATAGAAAAGCTAAGGTAAGCAAACATATAACAGTAGAGGATAACTTATACAGTTAATTTAAATCAATTTTTTTTTTTTGGTGCTCTAAAACATTACATCATGTTATTATAACTTAATTTTACAAATTGCATGTTTACAAGCTCTTTTCACTCCTTCACTGTTTGGCTGGTTCTATGCTGTAATACATTCAAACAAAAAAGAGCATTTAATATAACAGCAATAATATATTTACCCCAGAAGTACTACAACCAACATATTCTCCTTGCCTTCTTTGAAGGAAATACATTCAAATGTTGATACTACTTAATGCGATACTGGTCGTTTACAGATGGATTGTGTTTCACTGTATAAACATCTACATTTTCTAGACATTTCTTCACCATTATTCTAGTATTTGGTGCAGCTGATCATTTACAACGTTTCTTTCCAAGTATGGTTTCACAAGCAGTACAAACCCATGGGCATCTGCAGGGATTTTAGTCAAAGCTGAATATCTCTCTCAATGTATCATATGTATCAGTATATGGCCAAATACAACAGCACTGATATTTGGGACAATTGAATCAAAAATAAAAATTCTTCTATATAATGCATTTATTATATTCATAGTTCATATTCATACTGATATGTGTGTGTGTGTGTGTGTGTATGTATGTGTGTGTATGTATATATAAAATTACTTATATTAGTTTATTGCCTTGCTATATCACTATATAAATATACAGTGAAAATATGCAAAATTATCTTTAAATATACATAGAAATGTATAATTCTTGTATAAATTCTTGTATCCAACACATTAAATCACATTCTTAAACAAACATTCACACACCCAGCATTTGAACCACCAACAGATCTAGGTCACTTTTAAAAATGGAACATTACATTTTTCAGTTACTAATACCAATTCCAGTTTCAGGATATTGGATCTGGATCACAAGGAACTGAAAAAAAGTGTTCAATAATGCAAGACTTCCTGACAAAAACAAATTCATCCTGTGGTGTTGCTGTAAATGGATAGAGGAACTGCTTAACTACAATTTGGACACAATGTGTGTGTTTTTTTTTTAAGGTGTTGAAAAATTATTGTGCAACACTTAACATAAATAACACCAAAAACTACAACTAAAAGTCACACGGACAAAAAAAAGGAGAGTGTGGGGGTGGTGTACTGTACATTGCATGCTGTACAAGTTATATGTCTCATATAAAAGATCCAAATTCTGTCCATGACACAAGCCAGCTGGGCGTTCAGTCCGTCTCAGAGCATGTTGATAGCTCAACAGGTAAAGAGAACAGAACAGCCAGAGACTGAGCATAGGTTAGTGTGGCGAGTGGGGCGGGGCCGAGGGACGTGGGAACACGAGTGAGGCCGGCAGTGATTGGGCAAATCAGTGGCTCCTACCCACGTAGGAGATGGAAGGATATAAAACTGGAGCGACGACAGTGAAGGACGAGAGAGGACCAGGCCTGGACTTTTAGTTGTGTTTATGTTTTTATTTTGTGCGCATCAGTCGTCCGTGAGGGGCTGATGCGCTGTTTTGTGTTTATTTTTATTATTAAAGTTTTATTTGATTGTCCGCCGGTTCCCGCCTCCTTCTTCCGGATGAATATTAAGGTTTAATTCGTTACAGTGGTGCCGAAGCCCGGGAGAAGGAGGGACGCGCTGCTGAAGATCCCTCGCCGCTGTGGTGAATCCGCGGTGCCATCGAGCTGGCGAGGAGGATGCCGCCATGGACGCTCGAGGCGGTGGGCTGGAGCGAGTTGCCGGGGACGGGCGAGCTCGCTGCCGACCGCCCACGATAGGGAGGTGTCGTGCCGTCCGCCGAGGGCCGTCCAGTGCCACCGCCAGGCACCGCGGAGGAGATCGCCCAGCTGGTGGAGGGCCGAGCAGCAGTGCGTCTGGGAACCGGAATTTTTTTATTTTTTTTTCTCTCTCCCCTCTCTCGTCTCTGTCGCTCCTCCTTCCATCTCCTTTTCTCTCGCCTCGTCTGTCCTACCCCCAGGTTCCCGTGAGCGGTCCCCCCCGGAGGGAGGAGGGGGGGGGGGGGGTAGAGCGCAGTCTCGTGGGTATGTGGCGAGTGGGGCGGGGCCGAGGGACGTGGGAACACGAGTGAGGCCGGCAGTGATTGGGCAAATCAGTGGCACCTGCGGCCCACCGCCGGTCTCGAGTCCCACGTAGGAGATGGAAGGATATAAAACTGGAGCGACGACAGTGAAGGACGAGAGAGGACCAGGCCTGGGCTTTTAGTTGTGTTTTGGTTTTTATTTGCGCGCACCAGTCGTCCGTGAGGGGCTGGTGCGCTGTTTTGTGTTTATTTTGTAATTAAAGTCTTTGTTTGATTGTCCGCCGGTTCCCGCCTCCTTCTTCCCGATGACTAGGAAGTCTTGTATCATTACAGTTAGTCTTTTTTAAAGATACGTTTCAGAGGCAAACAATCTTCTCCCAGTTCTCACTGTTTGAGCAACCATGAATGTTTCTTAATCTCACATTTCCAATATTTAGATATACAAGGCAAAAAAAAACTTTAATCAGTGTATATATATATGTGTATGTGTGTGTGTGTGTGTGTGTGTGTGTGTGTATATATTATGGATGGATGTATATATATTATGGATGGATGGATGGATACAGTACAGACCAAAAGTTTGGAAACATAACTATTTTTAATGTTTTTGAAAGAAGTTTCTTCTGCTCATCAAGCCTGCATTTATTTGATCAAAAATACAGAAAATATATTTAATATTGTGATTTATTATTACCATTTAAAATAATTGTTTTTAAATTTATTATATCATTTATTTCTGTGATGCAAAGCTGAGTTTTTAGGATCATATTCACATAATCCTTTAGAAATCATTCTAATATGATGATTTTGACGAGTGGGGCGGGGCCGAGAGATGTGGGAACAGAGCGAGGCCGGTGGAGTGACTGGAGATGAACGATACCTGTTCGTCCCACCGGTCTCGAGTCCCACGGAGGAGATGGAAGGATATAAAACTGGAGCGACGACAGTGAAGGACGAGAGAGGACCAGGCCTGGACTTTATTTTGTATTTGGTGCGTGTCAGTCATCCGTGAGGGGCTGACGTGCTGTTTTGTCTTTATTTTGATTATTAAAGCTTTCATTTTGATTGTCTGCCGGTTCCCGCCTCCTTCTTCCCAAAGATTATGGTGTTTTTATTGTTACAATGATTCATTATCAAAGTTGGAAACAGTTCTGCTGCTTAATATTTTTTCAGAACATGTGATACTTTTTTAGGATACTTTGATAAAAAGTAAAAAAAAAAAAAAAGCTATGTTTTTAAAATATAAATATTTTGTAATACAAAAAATATACACTACTGGTCAGTAATTTGGGGTAGTAATTTTTTTTAAATAAAATCAATACTTTCATTCAGCAAGGATGTGTTAAATTGATAAAAAGTGATAGTAAAGAAAATATATTATTAGAAATATTTTTTTTATTTTTAATAAATGCAGTTCTTTTTAACCTTTTATTCATCAAATATATTAGACAGCAGAACTGTTTCCAAAACTCATAATAAATCAGAATATTAGAATGATTTCTAAATGATCATGTGATAGACTGGATGTTACATGTGACACTGAAGGCTGGAGTAATGATGCTAAAAATTCAGCTTTGCATCACAGGAATAAATTATTTTTTATATATATTCAAATAGAAAACTATTATTTTAAGTTGTAATAATATTTCACAATATTACTGTTTTTTCTGTATTTTTGATCAAATAAATGCAGGCTTGATGACCAGAAGAAACTTCTTTCAAAAACATTAAAAATAGTAATGTTTCCAAACTTTTGGTCTGTACTGTATATATATATACACACACACACATACATACACACATATACATAAATACATATATAAGCACATTTTCTTATTTGAAAAATGTCTTTTTCTCTGTAATACCTATTTTTGTTCATTTTAAAAAGCACTGAGCAGCACTTTGCTGCATTATTTAATTTTGGTTTATGTTCTTTGAAGCATAATTTTTTTACCTTTTAACTTTCCAGTTTATTATTTATTAATTTTAATGGATTCTCTTCCGAATTATATTTTTTTTATTAATTTTTCATTTATTTTTTGTTCTCAAATGAATATTTTCAAATAAACCTTTACATTAATCATAAAATTGTCTTTTTCTCTTTATACTTGCAAAGCACTCTGAATTACGTTCATGTAAGAAATGCTCTCTATCTGTCTATATATATATATATATATATATAATTTTTTTTTGTTGCTGCAGTGCATACACAAATAGGCTGTGTTTTCACCCCACTGCAGTCCATCTGTTGCTCAGATGGGAACATACTTCACCCAGTGTCAAACTCATGAATTTTAAGTCAGACTCAGAGCATGAAACAGCAGCATCCTCTGAATACTCGATTCTGTCCCATTTCCCACATTGCTATCCACATCCTCTCTCATGAAGCATAATTTAGCTTAATTAAAAATCCATAAAAATAGTGACTGCAAGGTGCAACACAGCAAAAACAAAATGAGACTATCAGATCTTCGATGCAGCCACACTGTCTCTCTTTTCACCCCCATTTCCTTAAGGCATCACAGAGACCACTGGTGAAAGATAGTCCAAGACATGTAGTGAAGGTTACCACAACAAGCATGTAATTATTATAGGCAGTGTCAGAAACAAACTTTCTTTAAACCTGTTTTTCTCACATTCTTTAGCTTGAGGCAGGCGGACTTTCTTATCGTCTGGACGGTGTGATTTGCACACCTGTATAGCAAGCATTTCATCACAGTCATAGATGCAGGTGTGACATTGCTCAGGTAATAGCACATTCCACTTTCTTCTGAATTCACTGCAAATATGCTCGTTCTACTTGTGCATTAATAAAAAACAGCAAAAGAATGCACAAAACAGAGAATTTGCATTTTCAAATATTGCATTTCACACCACGTTAAAATAAGACATCTGGCTATTTCATTCAGCAAACTAGCAAGTTAGCTAACAAATAACACAATTAAATAAACACATTCACCAATCACAATGTGGATTAAAGATTAAAGTAAAACAGTTTGTCAGATTTACCCTGCTAAATTAAAGTCGATATTTGTTAATAAACTGGTGTTTGGTTCAGTGTAATCAATGTAAACCGCTAGTGGAGCTACTGCAGGATTTGTTGAGATATTGTGATGGCCTCACCCAGCTTGAGCATAAGGAAAAATCTTTTGAGTTGAAATGAAGTCCACTCAGTCATCCAATTTAATGGCTCTCTGTGGGGTGGAGACGGCTAAAATCCCTGCCCTTCTGTTCTGGGTTCAGACAGACTCAGGCTCCTCAGGCCTCATTGATTAAATCTGTAATTCTCTGCAAAAGCACTGCTAAGGTGAACTTAACCCTTTCATGCACTCTGATTAGTTATTTAAAGGTCATGTTGTTTAGGTTTAAATAACACCGTTACAATTAAATACTGAATTCACAGATTTGACAAAAAATGTGTGTGACAGTGTTCATGATGAGACTGAATTTAGACAAAAGAAAGCTGACAACGCAAAAGCGATTCCAAAACATCAGCAGTTTACCTAGATGAAACATTTGTTTGTTTACTGTCCTTTGTATAGTACACGATTTATTTTTCCTTCAGATTTACGTTAAATTTCTAACAAAGTTACATCATCTAAGGCTGATGGATACAACCTAATTGCTAGTGCACTATGTCAACTTAATTACCCTTTAAAACTCATTCAAAGTGTTATCGATAAATAAGTTACCTTTTTTGATGCACACAGTCTACAGTAAGAAAAAAAACCATGACACAATATGCTCCCAGTTGACAAGAGCAACATTACCGTAAGCCATTTCGTTGTGGTTATTAGAAACAGAGCAGAATTTCAAATGTCAGCAGGTCTTATCAAAGCAATTAATCACCGCCTTGAGAGAGTTACATGAAAAAGCTTTCTTCTCACTCATCACATCAGACTCACAAAACACTATAATGTGATGCCGGAAACTCTCATCACCTCCAATAACAACCAGCTGACAATAAACCCCCAGTCAATGCTATAATCATCGGGACCAGTGATTCAGACCGGTTCTTCCGCCTTTAAATACAGGACCAGTGCTTAAGTACAGCAGTTGTGGAAGCAGTTTAAAAAAAGGTGAGGCGCATTTGCTGCAGCCCTGTTTTGTGCTTTGGCTGGTGAAATGGTACAAGCACCCTCATTAGGGCTGTACTGTAACAAACCGGCATCCTCGGAGGGTGACCAGGAAAACTGACAGGCTCATTACCGCAAGCCTCCTTGAGTGTTGAGGTTTTGTTTAAGGAGAGATGACAGTTCTATTTACCCAGAGCACCTCCGCTTTACCTCCACTCTCAGACGCAGAGGAAGACACAGCTGATATTTCGTGTTTGAAGGTAGTCATTGCACTAAGCTGCTGTTAATATGGAACCCTGAAATAGTGGGATAAGCCTTTTGGATTGTTTGTCAATCATCTATACACATGCTTATTGACTTGCAGGGAGCTGTGGACCATCTTTCAACCAATGTATTCGAACCATCATAAATCTGATGCCGAATTTGCAATTTTGTCCACAATTTATGAATTTGGATACGCAACAAAGATGCTGCTGCCCTGTTGCAGAAGTCTTTTAATGATCTTCTCATTAGCATTAAGTAAAATAGGTCAAGTACAAGCTGATAAAAAGCATACTTTGACCATGATTAGACTAAAACTGTCAAATGAATACATGTAAAATGTTAAATATATTTCCTCAACATTAAGTGGATCATTAATCATTTAAAAACAGAAAGCTGGATGATTATGCCCACCATCATCCTGTACAAACTAACAAGTATAGGCTTACTCCAACAATACAGCACACTCACATCTGACAGCAGAGAAAGAAAGTGGAGTCAGATCTGTAGGGGGATGTACATTCTGTTGCTAAAGGCATTTAGGATCATTAATCTTCAACCGAGATAGGAGACACGCTTAAAAGACATTAAATGCATACAAAAATAATAATAATTAAAAAAAACTATCTGAAAAACAGACTAGTGTTTTTTCAACAAATAATTTTTATTTATAAATTTTATGCTCAATTTAGTATGCAGCAGGCATGGCAAATGTGCATTTAACTCATGTTATTGCAATTTATGGCGCTTTTCCATTACCAGTACCAGCTCGACTCGACTCGGCTCGCTTTTCGCTCCATTTTCCATTGCAGATAGTACCTCCACAATAGTACCTGGTTGTCATAGCGACGCTGCAGGAAACTGCCGTGACGTAATCTTCTACGCGACACACACCCGCTACCCACACACACAGGACAATGGAGGAAATCGAGTGCATGTTGTTTTTGATCCTCGGGATGTGGCTGTTTCTCACAGCAAGAAGACAAACGTTGTTTCAGGAGAGGCTGAGGGCAGCAAAACGAAACACTGCTGAAAAAACTATCTGGATATTATTGCTGGCGTGTGTAATGATGACGCAGTGAATAGTGACGATTCTCTCTGACCAATCAGCAGTCTGCTGTGTTTTCACGTCACATTATAGTATCGCCTCAGCTCGCTTGGAACCTCGCCGGAGGTGGTACGAAAAAAAGTACGTGGAAGCCGGTACAGGTACAACTTTTACACAGTGGAAAACCAAACAGAGCCGAGTCGAGGCGAGCTGGTACTGTGTAGTGGAAAAGCGCCATTATAGTCTTGTTAAATTTCATTTGCTGTGTTAATTTTGGCTTAGGGCCAGGTAACATTTGTAATTGACTTAAAATGAGACAAAGTAGGAAATGGTCACTTGTCCTATTGATGTACTGCAATTAGATTGTATTTGATTGCATTTCATTTTGGTAAACTAATAGATGCTGTCTAATTGATGCATGTAAATGCAACTGGCTCTTTTATTGCATTGCTTAGTTTTGTTTTTAACATTTTAATTTTGTTTTATTTATTTTTTACATTAAACAAAATATCAAAAAAGCCCATTGCATATGCCATTTTGAGCGTTGCAATTTATTCTTATACAAGACACAGTGAATATTTAGTATAGTGACACAAACTAAACTTTTTAGTAGCTTATTTTATTTATTCAGTGTAAATTTTAAGCGTTGAAATTTCAGATTTGTTTATTCATTCATGAAATCTTACTGGTCTTGTGCCAGAAAAAAAAACATCTGTAATTTAATTATAAATTCATCATTAGTCATAGGTTTACAAATGTAATGACTCCAAAAAGGGCCATCATGATGGAGATCGATTGTAGTTTGGGAAAAATACCCCCCCCCCCCAACACCGACATATGCATTAGCAATTATATTTCTGCAGTTTAGATTTGAGTGTCTTAAAATTGTTTCCATGCAGCAAAAAAAAATAAAAAAATATTATTATTACACTCCCAGAAAAGATAAGCACCACAGCAGCAACAATGTTTAAAGCATAAAACTGTGTGAGTTTGAGTGCGTGTGTGTGTGTGTGTGTGTACTGTATGTGTGAGAGAGAGAGAGTATTTGGAGTGTAGATGAACGATAGCAAGACAAGTGAAAGAGAAAGACAGAAAAATAATGTTTGTGCATCAGTGTGACAAAAATTGAGAGCAATGGAAGGAGAATGAATTTGTGAACGCATGTGCGTAGGAGAAAAAAAAAAGAGACTGAAGAGAGGAATAGAGAAAGATGCAGTGGACAGCTGAAATTCTGCAGAAAAAGTGAAAATGTGAACAGACTTGTCATTTATTTCAGTATGATGGGCTAATGAACAGTGCCTGTCATTTGAGATGTATTGTACTGTGTCCAGGTCTTAGCATAGCCCACAGACGGAGGAGAGGTAAGATCTATAAAAATCTATACTTATCTCTTGTGGGCAGAGCATTTGCTCAGTCTTGCTTTGTTTTTTTTTAAAGGTGCATGAGGCATATGCCTTGCGTTCACGCTGAAAACTGGAAGCATATGGACATGGTGCAGACAGACCTCATGTGATTTGATGTCCCCAGTTCAGAGCAGAAGCTCACCCTGGGCTCGCCCCACTTTGTTTACATGTACAGTAGCTAAAGCAATAAAAAATGTGTCATGCACACAATTATGGACAGAAAAAAGCACCGAAGCATTTATCAGAATATCTGTTGTGCAGAATTAAAGAAAGTTTGGAATGACATGGGGGAAGTAAATTATGACAGAATTTTAATTTTGGGTTGAACTATCACTTGAACACATTTAAATTCAACAAATTTATTTCTGTTCTGCGTGATTTTTGCAAACTCTCTGGCACTGTTGAGTCTTATTTCTGTTTTTTGCATTTGCGACATCATTTACATTTATTAAATTAGCAGATATTTTTACCTTATGTCGTTCCAAACCTTTATGACTTTATGTTATTCTCAAAGAAAAGACCTTTTGAACAAGCCTTAAAAAAACAAGTATTTTTCCCCATACAATGAATTGTCTAGTATGAATTATTTTGGACCCCACTTTCATTATACTACAAAAACATAATTTGTGTTCCACAGATCAAAAGAAAGCCATACAGGTTCAGAAAAATATAAATGACATGACAGATTTATTTTGTTGAGTGAACTATTAATGCAAATACCAGCAGATGACATTATCAGTGGGGAATACATCTTAAACATACAGTTCATATTTTCAGACAACTACAATCATAGACTAAATAAAATTACTACTTTCGTGTCACAAAACAAATAAACACACAGAAATCCAAAGGCGGTTCTCATGCCTGCACATTTTCCTCTGTCTCCCTTAGGCTTTCTTCACAATGGACAATGGACTCTGCAAAAGCATCTTAATGAGCTCTTAAACTGTCCCACAGCTGTCTTCATCAACCATTCATGCACATACACGCACAACTTTACAGAGCTGCGCCCTTCAATGCCAGCCTCTAATCCTGCCATCCCACACTTCAATTATTTATCCATCACCCAGCCTAGCTTTCTGGCACTTTCTCTGTGATTATGGCACTTGTCTCTGTGGCGTGACTATGTGAGACAGTGCAGTATAGCAGCGCTTTTCCCTTGTTGAATCGACCTGGATTAAATCCACCATTACACAAGGAGCTCAAATAGGTTTGATTTCAGAAGACCCCTTGGAAGACTACATGAGAATAATGTAAACTGAGGTTAGGTTTCTGCCTTTTCCTGTATTAAACAGGAAGGTCGCAGGTGAGGGTAGGCGGCTGGCATTCAGAAAGTCAACAAGGTGCAGGCTGTGACTTAGTGTGGATGGTTAAAATGCCGAAGTCAAGGGTTTCATTACTGCTATGCTAATCCTTCAATGCAACGTTGAGCTAAATGCTGTCAGATAGTCTAGCCTTTAGTAAACACATCAAATGTCACTATCAGTGCTCTTCACCTAATTCCCCCGTTCTCTTTTCTGCTCCCTATCTCACCTTTTCTTCTATATTTGAAAGAAACAGCAGCCCACCGGGACTCGTTTGCATTTCATCAACTCAAACAGCAACTGGCCTTATCGTTGTCTGCCATTTGAAACACTTAAAAGGGCGTGTGATGACAAGGGAGAGATATTCATAATCAAGGGTACTGCATTCTGAATCGCTGAGGCTTTGAGTCTCCGTTAAATAAGATGAACGTTTTGCTTGTGGCCAATACACTGACTGCAGCAAAACATCAATATATCTACATGACTTACGAAAACAAATATTCACTGTGTCAATCAGCCACAAAAAAAGACCCATAATCCTCTGTCATTCCTCACTAGAGGTTACAGGATGTAGTATCACAGGCCTAATTTAAAGCTGTTCCTTAAAGGCTCATCCACAAGAACCGAGAGCAGAGGTCTTTGACCTTATGACATTAAGTGCCATTTATAAACTGTACCATATCACCTTCTGAAAAAAAAAATATATATATATATATATAATAATAATAATAATAATAATAATAAATATATATATATATACACACACACACACACACGTATATTGCTGGACGTTGTGTTTACCAGCATTCGCCACATTATGAATAATTCATTTAAATTTCTGCTTCATTGTTTACTATTTTCTGCATTATTTGCTCTGGTAACTTGGAGTGAATCTTAATGATGAATTGCTTGCAGTAGCATCTCCTTATTTACAATGTATTTTTTTTCTAAGAGCAAACAGAAAAAAAAAAGACCACCGCCATGTGGGACCCACTAGTTTATTTGCATGGCAGTTTCTTATCCATCAGATTTATCTCAAGAGTGGCATCCATATACTGCTCATAACAAAAAAGCTACATGAGAATCAGAATGGATTACTGTTGTACTTTGCCAAACAAATGTGAGGAAATCTGGCATTGCTAAGATAAACAGATTTAATATTAATCTTTCTCACTCTTGAGTCAAACAGGTGCGAAGGGGGTGGTGGGGGGGGGGGGGGTCATTACATATGATCACAAGCGGACTTACTATTGAGAACGAAGAACGTCAACTCTGCTAATCCAGTCGATAAATACTTTGGCAGCCCACATATTCAGCAGCATTTAGTTCAAAGGACCACTAATCTCTACAACGGTAACTTAATAGGAAGCTAAGAACAAATTTTAAATTGAAGTGTAACAAGTTCAATCACATGATGTGAAAAGAGTTTTCATGAGTGGAAATATAAAGTTCTCAGGAGATTGCACTCAAAGACCCGCCGCCCTCAACTTTTTTAATGGTAAGTAAGCTAGTGTGCTAATACTTTGTATTGCATATTTTAATTGCTATGTGGTAGCTATGTACTGCTTTATTATCATTGCATTGTTGATGAATTGAATTGCTGATTAATTGCAACTCATGTTTAGTGTTAATACACATGTATTTTTAACACTTTTTTTCCCCCACATCCATTGCTATGGTTATTACTTATTACAATTTCAAGAGTAAGTCTTTCATTTACGGACGTCACTCCTGAAACTTTGTAGCATGTATATAGCTTCTGGTTTCTTAGCTGCATGAAAAACAAAACTTTAATTGATATTCTGAATGGATTATATATAGTATAGAAAGAGTGCTCCCTTTATAATCATTAAAAAACTGGCACCAATCTTAGTTAATCACAATCTCAAAAAGTTACTTTATAATCAATGAAGCTTTCTACACTGCACTGTGAATTTCTTATTTTATATCACATGTACAGTACACTTTGTTTGTTTTAATGAGAGGACTTACAAGCGTACACAAAAAAACTGGCAATTTGAGAGGCGAGTGAATTCTAACTTAAACACCTCGCATTGGTCATTGCATTCATTAGGTCAACAGACATTATGTCTGTGATTGGCCACATTGTTCAATGCAGCAAAAACGTACTGTAAATAGAAACCTTTGAACAAATACGCACCAGAGCATTTGCCGAATATGTTTCACCCAATGACTTATTATTGCAGACTCAACAGAGGTGCTTATGCATGGTTTATGAAGTGTAGGCATAAAGTATTTTTTTCTTTTTTTCTGTAGTTAATATATTTATCTGAATTATTGTAGGTTAAACTATCTTGTTTTGGTGATCTACTTTAATATAGAATCGATCCATTTAAGTTTTTTTTGCCCGTTTCTGAGATCATAAAAATTGTGCTCCTTATTGTAGATTTTCTGGCGATGGCCCTTCCCCACATATGTACCTAAGGATGATGATGCCTGACCAACCGAAAAGAACTGAGAGAAGAAATGATTGAGGTACTTTTACTTGTGCATAAAACTCCTACAAACAGACAAGAAATGTGGGAAGTTTTAGAAGATTAAGAAACAGAACTAGTAAAAGAAAAAAAGGCAGAGGAAGAGAAATCTAGAAAGAAAGGATTTGCAAAATGCAGTGCTGGAGCTCAATCCCTTAGGACAGTGGCTTCCTCCTGGTAACTTTGAGGAGCAGCAGTGTTAGTCTGGGTAAAGTTCACATTTATTAATCATGGTCTCATGAATGGCACCTGCTGGCTCTATTGACCTGACCAACCTCTTGAGCCAAAGCCATGGAAGGATCTTAAATTACAACAATCAATAGCAAGGAATCCTCTTCAATTTCCAATAACAGTTTAGTCACATGAAAAATGTTAAGCATGAAGAAAATTTTAGAGGATTCTATTTGTTTTTGTAACAAGCCCATAAAAGAACAATGTAATTCAAGAACATTTGCACCATCTTGCACCAAACATTTATACTACATCACACATTTGGCATCTGTACAACAATACGTTTTAAGAAATTTTCCACAGACACAGTGAGACAATAAAACATTTGCAGAAACTTGTATGAACTCACATCCAATTCTTTGGGGTGTCCCCTTACTTTTACTTGGGGCTCTAAACGTTGGCAACCACCTAGTAACACTCTAATGAACAACAAGAATAGCTGTACTGAACAGTTTATGTTACTGTGAATTTTTGAAAAAGACTCCGCACATACCTACTCGACTCAAATATCTGCAGAGATGTGATGTTTGGAGAGATTCATTGTGTAACCTTTGAGAAAACATGTGGGCTATCTTTTTAGACAATAAACAATTAATTACATGAAGAACCAGGTGCTCTTTTGAAGAGGTGCATAGTAAGTAAAGTTGTATTGTTTTATTGTTCCAAAGAGCCTTCGATACAAATCTTTACACCTAATGCATGAGGCCTGGCTCATAACACAAGAAGTGGTCTGTGCGCACCCATTGTATGAATAGGTCTTTATGCCATTTTCATAGAATGGCTGCCTTTGAAATGGCCACTTTCATTATGCTCATGAAAAATACCTTGGAAAGTAGGGCTCTGGTTCTTTTTAACTGCAAATTATATGATTGTTTCAGCATACAATAAGCTGCATACAGCCATATGCTAATGTAGCCAAATAGCGGCTGGTCCAAACAAAACCGCATACTGCAACAATATTAGCATCTGTTCTTCTTATTAGGAGCATAAACACCACAACAACTGAAGTTGCTGATACCAATCTCATTGTGATATTAAAGGGATAATCAAATATGAAAATTCTTGAAATCTTGAAATTGTCTCTAATTCCCTTATGTTGCTCCAAACTTGTATGCATTACTTTTTTTCTGCGGAACACAAAAAATATATGTTTTGAAGAATGTTGGTACAGTCTTGATTCCCATTAAGTTCAGCTGTATGGAAGTCAATGGGAAATGGAACTGTTTAGTTACCAACATTTTCAAAATATTTTCTTTTATGTTCCACAGAACAAAGCAGATACAGGCTTGGAATGACATGAGGGTGAGTGAATAATGAAAGAATTTAAAATTTTCGGTGAACTATCCCTTTATTTTTAGAAGCTATTAGGTCACAAAGGTTGTTGTCTTTTAATATGATTCAGTAATTGATTTACTATAAATATTCAAATGAGAAATTAAAAATGAATGCAGCTCGTCCATACCAGCCGATCTGCATAAATTGTCAAACACATTTAGGATGCTTGCTCCACCCCTCCTCCTGAATATCCTTCATATTGAAGCTTTCTGCTGGGATACATCAGATCAATAATTAAATAACTCTTTTTGTGTTTAAACAACCAATAAAAGGATGAGAAAAACATTGCCAGCACTACCATGGCCCTGATATATAGCCATCATAGGGATGGAGGCAGGAGCTTACACATCCAAAAAAGTACGGATGAAACATGAGACCTTCCTCTGACCTCAAATGAAACTGTATAATTGCTTACTCGAGAGTTTAATCCAGTTCAGCGACCCCCTTGAATTCTCCTCAAAAAATACAAGGGAACATTTGAAAGCAGATCCAAATCCCTGCCACTTCCCCCAAAGTCCTTACAACAAATTTTGTACAAATTCAGCATTCTGTTTCAATACCAAACTCATGCATGTGCTTGCTAGTGCCAAAAGCCAGGTAGGAGCCTTAAGCTGGAGGCAGCATCTGAGGATAAAGAGGGAAACATGAATTGATTGTGTAGAGCACCAAACAAGATTAGCAGATTTGGCATTTTATTTTATGTGCAGTGGCGAAATGCTGTTCATCTGAAGAATGACGAACTGTCATAAAATAATTAGTTAAGTGTAGAAAATAAGAAATCGGCCAAAGAAATACATGCCCGAATAAATTCAACAGAGCTTGAAAGAAATAATTAACCGAGCTGTCAGAATTCACACAAACACACAAAGCTAAACCTGCTTACATACACATGTAAAAACACAAGAAAAAAAGCAATATTGGGGCACGTGTCCTTTCTGTCTGCTTGTGTGAAGTGGAAATGAGGAGCACATCAAGCTACTGCTGTTTTATAATAAGTCGTCTCACTTCATCTATCAACTACAGCACAAGAACGCTCTTCTTCAGCATATCCACACCCTTCGTTTATCATTACCCTCACTTCATTTTCATACCAAATCAAATATGGAGAAATACATTGCTCACTAAGAATTGTGAAAAATGTCTATGCCAAAAATTTCCACTGTAGCACAGACTAAGGATGATAGTAATTAATTACAGCTGAATATGATATTATAATAGGCTCCACTGATATAATTAGCTTCAAAAGCCTCCAAAGTATATTTCTGCCCACCTGGTTCATCCTTTATACCTGCAATTAAAAAAAGACCATTTGTGAAAGATTTGCTTTGTTACCTCTTGATTAGATCTAGCAACGTTCAGCATGTTTTTGTCTCTAAACAGGACACAGAAATGGAAAACCACATGCAAATTTGAAGTGGTGGTCGTCTAATTTGCTAACACGATGGTTGCAGGTTTAATCCAAAAGAGGTCTGACCCAGTAAATTGAGTTGCTGAAATTCCAGCACTGTTCTGTGACCACTGGGCTCTTAAACTGGACACTAAACTCCAGATTGCTCCAAGGACAGACTCTTGTACAATCCAATTAATCACTCTAATTAATAAAAGTGTCTGCTAAATGAAAAAAAAAAAAGTCTGTTTAAATGTCTTTTGGATTGTAAAATTTGCCTATTCATGGCAAATTCATTTATATAAATAAACTTTTTGCTTTATAATATAATAGCTAACTTAGTTTTTTTTTTTTTTTAAGTGAAGTGAACAGTGGACTATAATACTGACAGTTAACGTGTCAAAATGCACTGTGATAAAATGCACTTAGTTCAGACAGTCACACAGGTCATATCTCTGGCTACCTGCAAATCAACGGCTCAGTTCCCTTAAAACTAAATGAATAAAGCTTCAGCAGTTCCCTAGTCAGCTATGTTTTCCTGAGATGATCGGCCAGGAAAATTGCCTGAGCCTTTTTTAGCTGTAAACATGAAAGTGAGACATAAATCGTGTACAATATTTGTTGGTTGTCTTCTGCTGGAAAACTGCACTTGATAGAGATGCCCCAGTATGCCAGACCCCAATAATCTCTGGCTAAGTTATCCATTCGCAATAGGTTGTGTGTTCTGGTTATGATATGTTACTATCACTTATATATATATATATATATATATATATATATATATATATATATATATATATATATATATATATATTGTATACATATAAAACTTATTTCATTTTGCACATGCCAGAGATGGAAGAATAGCATGGGAAAAGACACATTATTGACTCATTGACGACTTTCAACTGGGCTTATGTTGGAAGAACAGCTTCCCATTCTAATTGCTGTTTTGGGGGAAACTGGCAGATAGGTTTCTGCAGAGGCGGGCAAACAATTCCACGTATCTCACTATATGAAGCTGCACTTGGAACTGCTATAAGAAACAACATCCAAAGGATATTACATTTATATAATACAATAAAGCCTTGAAGGTTGCCAGGGAAGTCAAATGCACAGAATAACTCTGCTGCCCCAACAGAGTTGTTGATAAGCATATCAGATTCTCACTTAGTTCTGTACATATTTGAAAGGGTCAGTGGGTGTCAGGGAAACAGACTAACCTTGAGGCATTTTGTCTCATTATATTTCCTTAGAAACAAATAATAGCTTTCTTACAGTCATTCCCCATGCAGGGGGAAGAATGTCTTTTTCAAGCTGTAAGAACACAGCATGTGTTCACGCACCATAACAGAAAACACAGAGGTTGCTATCAGTTTGAGAAAGGCTGACTGAGTTGCATATTGGGAAGAAAAATGTCTCCACAAGCCACTGAATACTCTCTTCCATAGTATCACCCTCTTTCTCTGCATCTCTGGCACATGGTAATGATGTTCGCCCTGTGGGGATTTGCATGCTCTCTTAATGGGTAAATTCTTCAAAGTCAGTCCTGTTTCACTGCACATCCAGGTTAATAGTGTCTGTTTACACATGCACACGCTATCCTTTCTTGTTTCTCCTCCCAAAGCAGAACAATACTGAGATGAGGTGCGCACCTAGACAACAACCACCTCAACAGTGTGGAATAGACCAGTCAACCAATGCTGTACACCTCTTAAAAATAAACTTTCCAAAACAGGGTTCCCCAAAGAACCTTTCAGTGCACAGTTCTTTAAAGAACATTTCAATAATGTAAATAAGCTTTTCTGAAATTAAAAGGTTCCAGATGTGTTAAAGGTTTTTCATGGAACCATAAAGAACCTTTATTTTTAAGAGTGTGGGTCAGAGCGAGAAAGAGGCAGACAGTATACACATTTTCCAGGAGAGACTTGACTGGGCATTTGACTGGGTTTCTACACAGAAGTTTGACACTCACTGTGACCTCATGCTCATGTCCTAGGGACACTGGGCATTTCTTCCATTGTTCTAGATCATATTGTTGCATGTTGTCTTACTGCAGTGGCAGATGTTTTTACTTGTTTATACTTAAAACAGATGTAATAAGACTTAATACACTCATGTTGAGGATGCATTCTCAGAAAACAAGTCTTAATATCTTATGCATTGCTGCTCTTCAAATAAATTTGCAATATTTTAAATGGAAAATGAATCTCATTAAGAATATGATTTCTTGCAGTGTAGTAATATCAGTTGTGTACTTCATAGCTGCATGGACTTTACACAATTAACATTTTATCAAGGTATTCAACTAAATGTCCTCAAAGATTGATTATTATAAAAATTCTTTGCGTCTAATCGGCTTAATCTAAAAGGTACACTCTCCACAAAAAAAAGTTTCTCTAACAATTTGGCAATTGAATCTCACTACAGTTGGGCTCAATATCTTTGCGCCAGCTTGAGCTGCTTATCTCCACTCAGATAGAAGCTAATCATTTGGCATCAAATATGCTTCACTTGGTTTTCCAATAAAAGACTTGCTTGTGGGTGGTCCATAGCTAACTGGTCAAGCAAAAAAAGATGGCACAAAGCAAATAAGTATAATTTCTATAGAAAAACTCAAGTGAAGAGAGAAAATTGGTTACCATCAAGCTAGTATCGGTTTGTGACTTTTCTATATGCTTCCTAGCAGACACTTTTACAAAGATTAGGCAACTTCACTTTACTCACAGTGACCATAAGGGTCAGGAAAGAAATGAAATATTCTATACACAAAGAAACTGAATAAATATCAAGAGATGATAATGCACCAGCAAACAGACAAATAAACTCATTGAAATTCTAATCCAGTACAGAACAATGTTCGTGACTCTGTGTGTCTGCCCTGCCCTCATTGTTTATACATTTGCTGACCAAATTCCTTTTGCTTTCAAGCAGTAACTTGTTGAAAAGACTTTAACAATTGCAAATAATATAAAATGCAAATATAAAATTAAGGCAATGCAGCAGTACCTTCCTGTAAGCAATCATGTTGGGGGAGTCCTCATCTGGGTCGGCCACGCCCACTGCACCTTGGTCCTGAGAGGCCTGGGCCATGCTTGGTCTCTTGAGCTCTCTTTCTGTCTCTGTGGGGAAAAGACAGAACAGAAAAGAGATCAGTCAAGCAGAAAAGATTCAATTGTGCCACGCAGGCAATGAATTGATTATCTACAGTTGTTGGTGTGAAAGGGTGAATGAGATTTGAAAGCACGGGGGAGTATTTTCAATAACACATCCTGAATTTCACTATGTTCCTCAAAACACTGTCAAAGACTTTGAAAAAGCATGGACTAAATTATGATGCTTTTTTCCCATTTTTAAACTTCACTATCAAGTTCATATTCACTAATTCACTATGGTGTGAGAAAACATCTGAACATTTATAAGAACTGAAAAAGAATATAGGCTACTATAAGGTGATTCATGTGAACCGCCGTTATAGAATATAGAACTTCACATTTATAAGGTGCATCCCAACTTTTGTACATGAATTATTCAAAGTATTTTTTATTTTATTTGTTTTAGTAGGCCATTCAAATGAAAGTAGTGTGTTCACGCTGCAAATTTCAACAACAAAATCTGTACTTTACCTGGATAATGCACTTATTTCAGTCAAAGGAAGAGTCTAACATTTCTTTGACAAAATTAAGCTCATACACTAGATAGTTAAATATCCTACATAGTGCATGTCACTTGGCTTACAACTATAACCTCCATTCTTTCATCCATCTCCTTTTGTGAACAAACAAACAAATAATTGGAGCAGCATTTGAGTGAGTAAATTAGGACTTTTGTGGACATCTAAAAAGCTACTTTCTATGATTAAAATTTTTATGTGCAACAAAAAGGTAGCAAGTATACAGAGAAAATGTCTAGAAAGAAAAGGTTAAATCAGTTTAATCTTCCTCAGTTTAATGTTTGGAGAAAGCGCGGGTGAGATCTCGCGATTCGCGCCTTTTCTAACAGACATAAACTGACAGGTATTATAGTTAACGTTACTTGAATGACCAAAAAAAACCTTGGCTCTGGATTAATTAAATTGTACCTTGCAAATCTATTTGGTTATGGCCACCTTTAATTAGTTACCTTAAATCTGTAAGTTGTTATGCACGCCGAGGGTTTCAGCTTTCGATTTATCGACCTTTCATAATTGGAGTCAGCAGAGAAGACAATGGATCAGTTTTCAGTTTCACACAATGGAGAAGGTATGTTGACATACACATCTTTCTCTATAGACAACAAATGTGTTCCTCTCTAAAGCAATAATACAGCAATAAATAGCCTTTAATTATAAGAACATCGACCAAAACTGTTATTTAGTATACAATTAATGAATTAAAACGTCTTAACTGGAACAACAAAGAGGATTTTGAGTCTTAACACTATTTTATAACATTATGTTTTACATTACATAATCAAATATAAAACACTCCGAATACACGCATACTATAGCCTATTTTATTTAAAAAAAAACCAAACGGCGCTAGAACCATTCCTAAACATTACGATTAAACTATTTAAATATTTGTATTTTAAGGAGTCTTGCAGCGGACCCAACCATCTCTGTATCTTAAAAACAGCGTCTTTGTTACTACAAAAAGAAAAAAGAAAAAAAAAAGCTCTGGCTGCACTTCACTTCGCTGTATGCTGTCACTGCTGTGTGTTGTGTGTCACCTGCACGGGTGCGCTAGAAAAGACAGAAAACACTCAAGTGTATGCTCTCGGTCTCCTCAAACCATCTGTGGACTTAATTTCAGTAACCCTGAATCGTTTATGCTCTTCCACGCTGGCCACATGAGGAGCGCGCGCTCACCACAGCGGTTTGTGATGCATTGCAGCGACACTGCAATGCAAATATATGGAGCTATTTATAAAAGCCAAACAGCTGCTTTCAGAGGGCAATACCCAAAGGAACACCAGTCCCAATTCACAGAGCGATGCCGAATATAGACAGCAGAACAGCCCTGTCTCTGAGAGACACGCGCCAGCCTCAATACAAGCTCGCTCGTTCGCTCTCTCAGCGCGCGCGAGGCGACAAGATGATTCACTTCAAACTCACCAGCACTTCGGGAGACACTTGACTCCAGCGCTGGACATGACAATTGATCATTCACCGCCAACGAACACTGGAACAAGTTTACAGTGACACACAGTCACACATGATGACTGGAAGAGCGCGTTACCTTAAGTACCGCCTCGTCCACTCCTCGGAGCTCGATTTCCCCTCCTCAGCAACCCGAAAAGAGCAAGTTCATGATCTAACTGGCTTGAAAAGACTGTGGTGATGATGATGGGGTGTTGGTGGGGGGAAGATGATGAAGAGACTCCAAAGATCTGTGCAACTGTGGAAGGCAGTGGGTTCCTTCCACTCTTTCTGTCTCCTGTGCGCACTGGATCCCAGCGTGGGTGGTCGCTGTGTGGAGTGGAGTGCTCAGGTACAGTGTGAGGATCCTGGCATGTGTGCAACTGAGTGTGAGTGAGAGTGTGTATCAGAGGCAGGGAGGGAGAATAAAAGAGGGTGGGGGTTTGGGGGTGGAGTGTCTCCCTCTGTAGTTCCTGGCAAGCAATTTTAAAACGTATTTGTTTATTAAGAGAAAACGGTGTTGCTGGCATACCAATTAGAATTTCTGTCATGTGATTACAAACATTTTATAAAGTAATTAACCTCTAATCTCTGTTTTTTTTCTCACTAGGACTTCTTGCTATATTAAAATTAATTTAAAAAAAACTTAGGGTTAATTAAATTAGGGTTTAAGAAAAAAATTATGAACTGCTGGATCCAATAAAAATGATCTGTAATACA
Organism: Carassius carassius; assembly: GCF_963082965.1. Classification (NCBI taxonomy): domain Eukaryota; kingdom Metazoa; phylum Chordata; class Actinopteri; order Cypriniformes; family Cyprinidae; genus Carassius; species Carassius carassius. The sequence goes on along the minus strand of NC_081772.1, from coordinate 12,648,911 downwards.
AAAGAAAACGCAAAAGAGAAAGAATACAACACATACCTGTGAGATGCTGCCTGAAAAAGTGTTTATGATATAAAATTTAATTATATAAAATTTGCACATTGCAAAATAGGTATTTAATAACACTGCATGGATACGAAATGGATTTGATCAATTCAGATAATGGGTAGAAATGTGCACTGCAAGTACACACAGTTAATTCATACACAACAGAATGTCACACATCTGGACCACAGAGACCTCACAGAGAACACAGCGTTTCGTTTGTCTCCTGTTCTTGAAGAAGCCTGCAGGTCCACTCATGCAATCTGCTGCTTCATTTGTCTCCAGCATCCCCTCTTCTGTCCTATACATATTCACACACTCTCACACCCAAAGCCCCCTTGTCTTTTTCCCCACTGGCTTTTAATTGGCCTTCTGGCACAACTGAGATTAAACCTACCCACAGGAAATCCTTATGGAGTTCTGGGAGTTGTTTTTTACTTTTTGTTACTTTTTCTTCAACTTCTGATAAAAGATGATGCAATAAGTAGTAATTTATAGAAAGATAAAGTGCTACTTGCAACTTCACAGATTAAGTTACCAGTACACATATCTGAAACAACTGATATTTGAACATCTGTCTGTGTGTGTGTTCTAGCAAGGGTGTTTGTTATCAACCCTTGACCATATAGTAAGTACTCTACTATGTAGAGAACAGTCATGAAAGGACTATTTATCAGTAATAGAAAGTGTCCTTTATCACATGCTCTAAGCAGCCCCTTCCTGAGCCCTAGGTGTTAACACAGCTCCTACACTATTTTTGTGGCTCTCTGTCCTGCATTGTTTTATTCAGGCTGTATAAATATGGCACCACTGAGTACAGCTTTACTTACACAAGTACACAAAAGTATATCATTTGAGGATAAACTTACCCCATGCTGTGATTCAAAATACGGATGCTCCAAATAGGCATTAGTACATGCTCAAATGCTTGCTTCTCTGAAATCAATACCATCAAAAGCCATTAGGGAGGAATAATTGTTCATCATGTCCGAATCACAAATGTATTCAGCCAACCACTCACTCAAAGAGGCATGTGTACACACACATATACAGTCATAATGGACATTGGCGCATAGCGGCATCAGCGCAAATGGTCATTATCAGAAACCCACCCACTCCAGGCTAGATTAATTATTTAGACTAGTGAGAGATGCAAGAAATGCACAGAGGTGTTTCCCTATCTCCAGGAGTCTAATTGCATTGCGCGCACACACACACACACAATCATCTCACTAAATTAGCTGTTTTCGATTTCATATAGAAAAGAAATAATCTTCCACTGAGCTGCAGGATGAATATGTTGCAAGTGCAAGTGTTTTCTCCTTGCTTGCACTGAATAAGAGAGATTTCTGTATTGAAAGTAATGCTCCAATATACAGTATATTTGGTAACATGTCACAAGAGTGTTACATTTGCTGTGCATTTATGTTCTTTCTTTCTTACCAGAGACCTGCAGGAAAAGGGCACGCTGAGTAAGTGCCAATTATTAGAGCAGGAAGCTTAGAATACAAGTCAAGTGTTAAAGTCTGACTGTGCCTAAAGCAATAAAGAGCTGTCTAGTATTAGTCTAAAATGAAACCCAACAAAATATGTGACCAAAATGATCAAAGAAGGTTGTCTAAAAACTGCAATACATTAACAATAAACAAAAATGGTTTTAAACATTAAGGAAGTAGGAAGAGATGGGGTGTATTTTTATGGCATTGGTTCTTTATCTAATTTCTATCCTGGTTCTTTTCTGTGATTAGTGCAAATAGTGGAGAGCTCAGTCTACTGACATCTGCACAGGATTCTGACAGCATTTACAACAGTCAGCTCTCCTGGGAAGAGCTCTAAGCCCTTTGCTCCCACTACTTGTTCTATAACATGTTTATTTCAAGTGCACTAAAAATTCCCTATTGGATTCTTCATCCCAAGCAGAGGACACTCCACTTCAGTCTGGGTCTGTGCTCTCAAGTCTTCTACATGTCCATTTTCAATAGTCTGAGGCAGATAACACCACCATTGACATTTGCTCGCTGATATATCAGAAATGTCTTCTACCACATGCATGAAAATCCAGCAAGGTTATTTGACTTTCCTAGCGTGTGCAGTAAAAGCTGCACAGACTTCTGGCCAGAATAGGCCATTGCAGGTAAGAGATGCCCTTTACATTCTTTTCCATTTCGGGTTAACATGAGCATTTCCACAAAGACAAGATTTTCACAGCATATAAAAGGGAATCCTGCAAATCCAGCTATATCACTGGATGCTACTGCTACGTTGACATTAGATGGGATTTAGCGGCCACAGTCATGGGAGGGTTAACTTCACAATCAGAGTCAGATCAGCAGGACGACATGAGGAGCCATTGGAAATCCAGCCCTGCTCCTCAACAGGCTTTGCTGATTACTTACTGCAAGGTGCAATTATCCTCACCATTACCATAGCAAAAATCAGCCTCTCCCACAAAAGCACAACACTGATGGAGAAAAAGACATAAAACAAGGACACAGATCAAAGTAATAATAATAAACACAAGGAGACTTGGAATAACATTCAACTATGGCATTTAAATTAATTTATTAGCTCAGAAAGCAATGGCAGATTACACCTCAGAGCAGGCGGCAAGCACGAGCCATTTGTTTTGACCAGTTCATGAATAATTACAGCACCGCAAATCAAGTTTTTTATTATTATTTATTTATGAAACCTTAATACTGTAATCACTGGAAAGTCTCTTTTTAAACCTCTACACTTTACAAAGAAGATGAACAGTATATGTAAACAGTACTTTTTGTTTGTAATTGTAATGCTCCTTTTTAAAATGTGCACATCATTAAAAACGCAATTCTTTAAAGTTTAGATGGAGAATATATGGAGTAACGTCTAACAACACAATATAAAAGAGATCAAGGAAGGGAAAACAATCCCAGCCTGGTCTCTCTCAAAAGTGACTGCATACGTAAGAACAACAAACAACATCAAGAGCCATATGCTTATGCATTTCCATAAATCAATAGATTTCTACAAAACTGAAAAAAAAGTGTGCAAAGAAATTTAAATTAAGGAAGCGAAGAACAAAATTAGAAGAGAAAAGAGATAAAGAATTAATAAAAAAAATAATCACATTCATTAATATTTACCTTGAACAAAGCCATTTATGCGTTTAAAAAAAAATGAGGGGAGAGATATGAGAGTGAATAGCAGTGGTGTTTTCTGCAGTCAGGGAGTTTGATGCTCTTGTTTCACCTTCCTGACTAATGAAACAAAATCTGGAATGGATACTAATAAACTCGTCGTTCTCCATGTTGTGCAGGTCATCCCTGTTTACAGGGATTTTTTTACCGAGGCAAAATGTTTGGCAAATTTTAGTGTCATTCTCTGCTGGCATCAGGAGGCACTTTCTGAGACACTTCGAGTGATTCCTAAAACAGAACCAATAATGACTGCTCACTTTTCACAAACTCAAATCATAGTTACCTCCGGATCCATTGTGCACATCTTCTTCATAATACTTAAAGTATCCAGAAATTGATTCCATCTTCATTATACTGAGAAACCAGCTAGCATTTCCTGAACAGTATAAACAGGCCCTGCAAACCAGAACATGGAGATCTATACAATATACATTACTTGGGTCAGTGATATAAGTAGGGCGGGATTTTTTATCTTTAATGACTGACCTTTTTGCTCTGGGAATGCCACTATGTTCATACGAGGGAGTGAGGAACTGACAACAAGAGGAAAGTGCTATAACCGGGTGTGAGATTACAGGGAAGTTGTTCAATATTATTGGTTCCAGACAGTGAACCAGGCTCTTGACTAAGCCGTCCCTCTGGTTCTGCGCTTACTGTGCAATGACGGCCCCAGCACCAGAGAAATGACTCTGTGTGAGTGCATTCTTTCTGAGGCTAGTTCCTGTGAGCAGCCCATTGCATTTTTCATGAGAACTCATGTCTCCTGTAATGAGTTCACATACATCTTTGAAACCGCTCCTAGTTTTTTTTTCTCTTTCCTTTTTTCCCCTTTTCTCAGAAAACCTCTCATCCCTGATATTGAATCCAATATCTGTGTATCTGCTTATATACCATTATCTCTTGATTGAATGGAAGGTTTCCATCAATATGGGTGTGTATAGGCAACGTAGAAAAACAAACTGGAATAGATTAGAGCTGAAGTCAAGTGAGACGATCACTTATTACCACTAGATGGCACTAAAGCAACACAATAGCAGACTAGGGCACCATAACTCGCACAACAAAAAAATACTGCAGCTCAGGCAAAACTCTACTAGAAATAAAAATAATACCAAAAAATAAGTCCAAATGAAGTGACATCTTCTGAATTAAACACTATTCACAGATGTCCACACGCATAGAGAATCATAATTGATTACTCATACCATAAACAGAATAAATAACCGAACTGTTCCCAAAATAAAACTTGTCCTTAAATTCCAGACTTGTAGGATCATCAGCGTTCGTACCGTAGACTTGAGATGTACTTGAGAGGAATCGAGGCAGGATATTGCCAAAGTCATTATATTTGCAAGTTCAGTCTTCAGGACAAGGATTTAGACAGACTCCATGCTATTGCTTAAATTGATGTTGAGATGAAACATCACAACACAAATTTTGACTTCATTATGAGCAAATCACTTCATGCCGCCTCAGAAAAATGGTGTTCCTTCACTTAAAACACAAATAGTATCTGAAGAGCAGGGTGGCACATGAAGTTTGTAGATTGGTTTCGCCAGAACATTGCGAACAGGCTTTCTATAGTTGAGGACAAAAGCAAACTCCAAAACCACAATGGTGCCGTGAAATGTTACGACGTGGTGCTGGATGCTGAAATATGGTCATGTAGCAGAGAACTCTGAGGCAGGGGGTCTTCATGGGGCAGGTCTATAGCACGATCCAAATGACTGGAACCGAATGTCAGGTTGTCACGGCTAAGTGGGGCACGGGAGGGACAAAAGTGGAACAGCCTGGAAGGCAGAGGCTGGCATCACAGTCAGTTACTAGAAACTCCTGTGGGCATTTCTAATGATGTCCCGGGGGATCTAGAGTGGAGAAGTAATCACAGAAATGGGCTAAATGTTTGTATTTTTTCCCTATCTTGAATTTGATCCATGTCAGAATTGGTCATTATCACCACAGATGTGTTAATAGTTTGTAAAGGAATGCTAATGTGAACATCTAATTATGTTGAATTGTGAATGGACAATTCTCTATCCGTTCTCAATTGTGAGTATAAGTCTCTTCCATGGCTGTCTGGTCCTCGAGAAGTCTATTGATCTTGGCTCAGTTCAGATCGATGGTGTTAAAGACCCACTCCGTGAACTTCTTGAGCTTGGCAGCGGAGCTTTGAGACTCTTCTTGCAGCCTCTGATTGTCCTCCCAAAGCCTCTTAATTTGTGCCTGCAGTTTCAATTTCTCTTCCCTTTCCTGAAGGACAAGAAAAACAGGGTGAGAGAAGGATAAAGTTGAGGGCGAATACACTCGCTTTAAAATTTCGGCAGAGCCTAGAGTTACTAGGGTTGTAAAAGTCAAAGAGGTTGTTCTGAATATTTTACAAGTTCTCCTCACTTTCTTTAAGTCCTCCTGCAACATCTTCACCAGAGCTTCCAGCTGAGAAACCTTGCCACTGTAGCTTGAAGGCCCCTCACTAACAGAAGAACCAAAGTTAGGACAAAACGGATGGCGTGCAAAGAAACCACATTCACAAAAATTAAAAATAACACATTTGATGGTGGATGTACCTGGGGGAGAGTCTGGTGTGGGGCACTGGCTGCAGCTCTACATGCTGAGGACTGAGTGAAGTCTCTCCTCTCTGACTGACGTCTTGAGAACTAAACATAAACCCTCGCTGCACTGAGAGGGGAATGAAAAAGAAGTGTGATGGAGTTGAGAGAGAGATGATGACGTGATGACAAGCAGAGCATTAATTTAACTGTGAAGACAGCATTAGGCATATGATAAAGCAGCACCTCGAGCTTAGCACAGATGATTTCACATCTGTCGATCAGTGAAAGTCCTCAGGGGACATTCCCATTTATATAACAGCAGTTCACTCATTATTCTAAATCCTTACATTTCAGCAAATCATGACATGACAAAATGGATCAATCCTTAACCTAAGCCGATCTGTTATTAAATTGCCTTAAAACACTTTTCACACTCTCATTAGGGCAGTCGCGGCCTAATGGTTAGAGAGTCAGAACTGTAACCTAGAGTTTGTGGGTTTGAGTGTCAATACCAGCAGTATATAGTGGTGGTAATGACAGTCACGGCAAGTTTTTCATCTTTGGAATAAAATGGTCTACACTTTTATTTTGCTAAAGCTAATTTTATGAATCATTACTTACATACTGTAGTGTAGCTTAAACAATCAATCGCTGCCATATGAAAGTGCCCTTACACTATTAATAAAAAAAAAAAAACTGAATGACAGGTGAAAAAAAAAAGATGGACAGGTGGATTGTGCAAAGCTGTGACAAAGCTGAGGAGGAGAGAGAAAGAGAAGAGAAACGTGCTCACTGCGCTGTGGTCTTCTCTCACCCTCGAAAGCATTGGCAACATCTACGAGGTGAGTCCAGTCCAGGCCGCTGTCTGTGTCTGTGTCCGGGAGGGGCATGAGACCCAGTTCAGGAGGAGGGGGCCTCTGTCGCTCGTGCAGGTCTGCTAGAGAGGTGTCAGACGCTGAGAGGTCACCTAACACATAGCCAATGAGAAACCATGAGGTTCTGTGTGCGTGTGTATGTGTGTGATTTGTGTGCTTTTGCCCAGTTAGAGCTTGTGGAGTGTGGATCTTACACAACACGAAGGGCAAATCTAGAGGAAAACTATCAACTTTTAACGGAACTACACTGCAGTACTAATAACTTGCAGTACTGAGTGAAAAAGTACAAATCTTTCCAGACAATAAAACATTTAGCTGAATTTTAGCTTTGAAGTTTGTTTGTTTGTCTCATTTTTTCCACAAGAATTTGTTTGAGATCAAATAATAATTGATAGAGCCCCTGCAGTCATATCTCGGCCCCCCTGTTAAAGACTCCAGGCTTAATAGATTTGTTCTATGATATTTTGCAATTTCAGGACATCTCTATAGAATGTGCTAGCCTGTAACAGCACTCTGAGCCTATTGTGATGGGTATTCTCACCATGCATCTTGATGCCCATTTTGTAGGAAGGTCTGCGCAGTGGGGCGCCACGGGTGGTTGGGGAACGTGGAAGGGTAGAGCAGCTGAAGAGCACCTCGTTGGCCAGAGCCTGCTCCAGGATTGAATCTCCTAGAGACGGCAGCCGTTGACCCCGGTATATACTCTCATCTGACAGTGTGCGGTGCAGAGAACGCCTGCCTGAGCTCACTGGACCTGAGGAGGACTTCAGGGAAGAGAAGGGAAGGGATATATGGTTGATGATCTATTTCCATTCACAGCAAGATCAATAACCATAAAGATAACTATTCTCTTTATTCTGAGTGTGTGCTGTAGTTTTGTCATCTGTTGCTAAACAAATGTTTATTGTTCATTGGCTAGGAAAAAAAAGTTCCTCTGTGTCTTTATCATTATAGTTGTGTATTGAAGTCTGCTAATCTTTTAAAATGAGAACAATTATATTGCAATTTTGATTAATCATTCATCCCTAATACCAGATGTAAACAGGTCCATTGATGCAATTGGCCAACCTTATTCAAAAATGGAGCACACTGGCTTAGTATTATAGTTCTCTCAGTGGACAGACCTTGTCCTTGTGCTGCTTGGATGGGGGACTTTCTGGCGACACAAGTTTCTTCAGATCTTCTTCCACTGTGGACTTGCACATGGCTTGAGGAGAGTGCAGATCCCTAAGAGAGGGCCTGGACTGAGAAGACCCGGGGTCTGTCCCCTCACCCTGTGGTCTTCTGAAGAAAAAAATATAATAATTAAAACATAAGATCCTTGATTGTTATATTTATGGCAACAATTTCCATAATTACAGGACCACTATGCACAGAATTCATTTCACTGTTATTACTCTTCTTCTCCAGAAGGTGTCAGTCACGTATTGGTAACAAACAATAAATACAAGAGCCGAGGAAAAGCTTTATATTTTATATTTTTTGACAAAAAGATCACACATTTATTGCCACTAAAGAGGAAGGTCAGAGAGAGTAAAAACAACTAGCTGTATATAAAACCACTTGTGACAAATTTATTCAACAGGACTGTAACTAGTCTATGATGTATGAACTTGTGCCTTTGTTTATCTTTTCAAACATCACTACTTTACACCTTAATAATCCAGTCACACATCTTTCCGCCATCCATTACACCCACAGCCAAGCTCCTTTACTTACTTGCGTGTGTCCCCAAAGTCCACAGAGTTGATGGTGCTGCCTGGTTTCCTCCAGCCGATCAGGTATTTGCTGGTGGCCCCCTGGCGCGGATAGAAACTCTTAGGGCCAGGTGACACTGAGCTCTGGGAGGAGGAGGAGGAGGGGGAGGTGGTTGAGGAAGACTCTTCACGTGGGGAGCTGTGGCTAGAGCTCAGGACGGCAGGGCTGACAGAGTGGCGTGTGCTGAGGAAGAGCCAGATGAGGGGAAAACATGTCTAGACTACCTCAGAAAATAAATAGTATACATACTTTATAGTAAGTACATGTATATAAAGTATAAAATATTCCTAGTACAAACATTTGATACAGTATATCAGAGAACTGAATTTACATTCAAACTCTGGATCACATTTCTAGATATGTCCTCAAGCAATAAGTAGTTATATAACTACAGAAACAAAATGTGATGCAAAACTCAAAAGCTCTGGGTATTTGCTAAGTTGCTGCTAAAAAAATACCATAGCGAAACGCATACCTAGAAAAAGAGGCCATGTCACCCAGACTGTAGGAACTGCCATCCCGGACCAGTAGATGGGTCGGTGGGCTTCGGGTAGTAGGCGGCCCTTCTGGAGGGGACACTGGGGACTCAGCAACAGGAGGGGACCTCTCGAGCACCCTGCGGCCCCCTTCTGTGGGGCTGTGCCAGGGTGAGGGAGCTCTTTCTCTAGCACCAGTAGCTCCCACAGCCAGCAGAGAGCTGGAACTGCCATGGGTGGGGCCGTATGATGTAGCATCGATGCCGCTGTCGGCTGAAGCACCCTGCAGATACCCACCACCCAGTCCATTCGGCTCAGAGTCCGGCTGGTCTCCCATCCCTCCACTGCCCAGATCATACCACTTGTCATCGCTGTGACCCCCACTAGACCCGGTGCTGGAGAGCGTATTACTGCTAGATTGGGAGTATGGACCCTCAGACTGTAAGAAAAAGGAAATGGACACTGAAAAGGTCATATATTCAGAAAGAGCTGCACCAAAGCAAACCAGATTTCCCACCACAATGAAAAAATAAAGAATAAACAAAAATGCTTAACTGCTCATTAATATCTGAAAAACTGCTAAATCACAGTTGATAAACAAAATGTGTTGCAATCAACACAAAAAATAAAAAAAGAAATGATATCATAGAGAGGACCCCTGGAGACCTTCATGAATACGTGCTATTAAACACATGCTTATTGTTCAGCAGCCTGGAAAAAAACATCTAGACATGGCAAGGTTAGCTCAGGTTATTCATATACAAAAACACGTTCTACACTGAAAAAAGTATTTTAAAACTTTTTATAAAAAAAATGAAAATGTAAACTCATGTATTTTAGAAAAAATGTTTTGTTAGGAAAATGTTCTACTTAATGCATACACCACACTACATTGTCAGAGTGATTCTATTGATTCTAGTGATTTTCTTGAAAATGATATAAAAGTTTTCTCAAAATCATATAAAACCAACATGAATACAATGAGTACATTTTCTCACACATTTCTGTTCAAAAGTTTGAGGCCAATAAGATTTGGAAATGTTTTTCAAGATGTATTTATTTGATCAAAACGCAGTAATATTGTGAAATATCACAATTCAAAATTGTATATTATTGTAAAATATTTTCATATATTTTAAAATGAAATTTATTTCTGTGATGGCAAAGCTGAATTTTCAGCAGTCATTACTCCAGTCTTCAGTGTCACATGATCCTTCAGAAATCATTCAAATTTGATGATTTGATGTAAAAAAATAAAATAAAAAAAATTATATTAACTTCTTAATCTTTTTAAATTGTGCTGCTTAATCTTGTTGTGGAAACTTTTGAATCTTATTGACCCCAAAATTTGGAACAATAGTGTATATGTAATTGACCCAGTTGCTATTTCAGTGGATTTCAGTCTTAAAGGATTACTTTCAAGTAACCTTCTAACCAACATACTGTATTTTTCGGACTATAAGTCACACCTGAGTATAAGTCGCATCAGTCCAAAAATACGACATTATGAGGAAAAAACATATATAAGTCACACTGGACTATAAGTCGCATTTATTTAGAACCAAGCACCAAGAGAAAACATTACCGTCTACAGCCGCGAGAGGGCGCTCTATGCTGCTCAGTGTAGACTACAGGAGCACTGAGCAGCATAGAGCGTAGACGGTAATGTTTTCTCGGTTCATTTCTCTTAGTTAATTTCTCTTGGTTCATGTCAAATTAAAGGTGCTCTAAGTGATGTCACATGTTTTTTAGGCCAAAACATTTTTTGTCACTTCCAGCAAACATCTCCTCACTATCCGCTAGCTGCCTTTCCCCTGAACACACTGTAAAAAAACGTGGTCTCTCTAGACACCACAGGCTCCACAAACAACAAGAAAAACAAACTGGGCTCACCCGCACCACGAAACATAAACTGTTCCAGCCAATAACCGACAAGAAAGATTTGGGGGTGGGGTTTGGGGAGTTAGTGCACGGATGAGGAGGAGAGAGGGGCTAGCTAGCCTTTGTTTTGTTTGACAACAATTCCAACGTCAACAAGACTCCCGGCATCGCTTAGAGCACCTTTAATTTTGATACATAAGTCACACCTGACTATAAGTCGCAGGACCAGACAAACTATGAAAAAAAGTGCGACTTATAGTCCGGAAAATACGGTATCTGCTTGGTGTTAATAAACTAATGTTTAACTAATAAAAATTCATGTTTGTGGTATTGAATGATGCACTTAAAGCTCCTTTAGTGAAGTGGTTTAAGAGTGGTTATATGAAGCAGGCAAGAACCCACCTGGCTGCCCTTCTTGGGTGAAAGATGAATGACCTGTTCCTGTCTCTGGATGCGTGGGCCACCTGAGTAGGACGAGCTAGACTTAGTGACTGGAGCATCTACAGAACATAAGAGATAAGAACGCATTAGAAAACTGGACATTAGACGGTACTTAACAAAAAAATGAGGGCACAACAGCAGGGAGGAAACACACACACACACTTGAGACTCATTTAGATGAGCAATGTCATAAACAAAGCCCAAAGTACACATGCATATGTGCAAGCACACGCAATGCATACATGCACACATGATAAAACATAATTCCTTCAAATAAAAATAAAAAGTTAGATTTCCAAGCAATCTAATTTGACCAATATAGCTAACACAGTCTGTTCTGAATTCATTATAGGATATTGAGTGTAAATGAAACTATTGTGTAATTGTTGGCTGTTACATAATGGCCAGCGTAACAAAAATAGACAGTGCAAGCAATTACATGACGGGGAGGGGGATGGATGGACAGGAAGCAGAACGTCAGAAAAGATACAAACTTAAAATGATTCTAAAATATCAGACACTTTGCGTATCAGAGTTCATGCAAACTGATTACACAGTATATAAGACATAATCGAGTGGACATACATTTGTGAAAAGTTTAGGGGAAAAGGTCATTTCTTTGTACATGCATGAGCTACTGCACATAGTCAGAGGGGGGCAATTCCTTTCGAGCTTTATGAAAAGGCTTTCCTTCCCCTCTTGACACCCCACTTCCTGTCTCTACCTCCCTTCAGCGATTCAAAGCAGAGTTTTGCTTGTTTTTCAGAATCAGAACTCAAACTCAATTTGAACAAACCACAATCTTTTAAGATAAAATCAAAAACTCTTTAATCAAGTCAAATTCATTCCAGAAAAAACAGTTATGTGCTAACATGCTTTAGAAAAATTTTTAAACAATGTTTTTACTGGCCTTCCTCCCGCTTCCCTTCCTTTTCACCTTCTTATATCGGTCTTCCTCTAATAACTATTTCTGTATTGTTTATTCATAAACAGTTCTCTTTTATACATCCTAAGATTCAGACTAATTATTTTACTAATACGTAGAATTGGTTTTCATGTAGAATGGCTATTTTAGCTCACTTTTTTATTTTTGTAAATTTTTTGTTTGTTTTAGTGGTGCATAATGTCCTAAATCAAACCAAAACCAACATAGGTCAGAATTAAGTGACTGACCTCTCATGCTCCGAAAAGTCGACTGCAATCATGAGAGCGGTGTATAATTCTAGGCTGTGGTAACATTTACAGCACGGTTCATTTAGTTTACTGGGCCGAACGGCTCAGATGTGTTTTGCGTGGGATGGACCCTGCTATTACAGTCCGGGTCTCTGAGAGGTCACATCGCGGAGCTAAGAAGGTTCAAAATGTGGAGGTGGGCCGCTGGACCACAACAATCAGAGAAGCTGAAAACTGTAAGATTGTTTAAGAGAAATATACAAAAGAGAAGACATTAACAGAGACGGAAAGTGAGAGACAGACACAGTGGAGGCAGCAAGTCCTGCAGTGTTATAAAAAAGTAGGAATAATCCTGTCAAAAACAGGAGATGTGGAGAAGCCGAGGAATGGAGAGAGGAAGAGAAACAAGACAAATACGCAGAAAGGAGGTGGCAATGTGAGTCACAGCACACATGGACCTGGAAGAGTGAGAGGGGGGTGCTAGAGGCACAAAAAGAGTGCTTACACAACCATACCAGCAGGAAAGAGGAGGTATTTCTGTCTTTGCTTGAACCCATACAAAGCCTGCTGTTCAGAGACACCATTTATGTTTGCTTCCTTTCACTGGACACAGCTTACTTTCAAAGGCAACGCTCGATCTATTAAGCGCTCTAAGGTTGACCACGGTTATATAAGAGAGAGGTATTCAGGGGGAGGGAAGGATCAGATGATCTGCTGTGTGTTAGAAGGGCGAGAACACCGAATGGAGCCGACCTGCTGTCAAAAACAAGTGTGGCCCCCCAAAAAATTAACCTGTCAAGGCCAGGTGGATAACGAATGAAACCGCATAGCCTACAGCAAGGCAACTAAAACCCTCAGAGGAAGGGTTTCAATGCACTGGTTCTCATACTAGCACGTGTGTTTTAAAGAACAATGCATCACTTTCAGTGTTATCTAATGAAATCACTTGAGAAGAAAGACAAGGTTTTTAAATATCTTCAAGTGAATTTGAATGGCGCTTGCCTGTGTGGCCATCACTATGCTAAGGTGTTGTGGGTGGTTGCCTGGACATTGCTATGCGGTTGCTAAGGTGTTCTAAATGGTTACTTACAGGCTCATGTCAAAAGAGTCTCTTTGATCTTCAGATTCTTCCTTCAGTGCAAATCAAATTTATTTATTTTTGCCCTCTTTATCATAGACCAGGTAAAAATTGCACGTCTAGTGAAAATAGCACACCTTTCCTCAACAAGCCACATGATTTGAGGAACCATGCCTGTTGCACCCATGTTGTTATTGTTAACTGAAACTAAAACTACTAAAAAAGTAATTAATTAATGTTCAGTAATTAAAATTAAGCTGAAATAAAGAGAGAGAAAGAGAGAGAGAGAGAGAGAGAGAGAGAGAGAGAGAGAGAGATTAAAAAGCTTAAACAAAAAAAGGAAATATTTTTAATGAAAATATGAAATATTTATTATATGAAAATTATTTTATGTATAAATAGCAACTGAACTGACTGTTGTTAATTTTTAAATTAATATTTATTAAAATAATTAGCTGAGAAACTATTCATTTCATATGCAGGCAAAATGGACATTGTAACCGAAATATGGTCATAACTGAAAAATGAATAACAGTGATATTTTCTAATAAAGCTTGATAAAAGAATTTGATTTAAGAAATGCTTGAAGGCTGCTTACGGGAGGTGGTGTTACTGTTAAATTAAGTACAATTTAAATTTTGTGTCCTGAGGGTTTATGAATGTTGTCATCCTTTGATGCGTGAAGTCTAGAAGTCCATAAAAACGCTTCATTCAAATATTGAGCACTAAAGGCCTCAGAACCCAGTAATAGCAGTACTATTTTTGTCATCATTTGTCATCAGTTTTTGAATATTCATTGCCATTCCTTTCTCTCCTTTCTCACTTTTCAACCTTTCATTCAGTTAACAGTTTTGTTTAGCTCATTCATTTTTTTCCAGCAGTGCTTCTCTATTGATCTTTCCCCCTCTTACTTCCAGACACCTTACATTTATCCCCCTTCCTTTTAATAATTCATCACTGATGGAGTGTGGTCTGACCTGATGGTGGTCTGTCAGAGCTGTCCTCCACTCTGGGCCAGCTGGGGGTCGACTTGCCGCTGCTTCCATCCTCTGCCATTATTTGCCGCTCCGTTGGGAGAGGAGAGTGCCTGTTGAGTGCAAATCTATAATGGAAACATAAACATGCATATGTTGTAAATCGCATGCATCATTTTGCGGTCGATGCCACAGCCATCTTGTCATAAAAAACGCTTGAACATAAAAAACGCTAAAAAAAGCTTGAACAGATAAAGCGGTGAGATGACTGGGTGATTAAGGGATGGACAGTTTTAAGTAGAGCCTCACCCCTCTGGCATGGACTTCTGCCTCCAGTGAGCGGCGCTCCCTGAGCCCGTGTCACTGGAGCAGGAGAGGTTACTGGGGGAACTGCGGTTGTGTGGCGAGCGGCCCAACATGAGAGACGAGGTCAGGGCATAGTTCTCAGAACCTGGAGACATCCTGAGAGAGGTAGAGAAAGAGCGATACACACAAATACAGATAAACGAGAGACAAAAAAAAATGACGGGGAAGAGCAACTTAACAAAAGCTCCACTACATCAAGGCAGTCATCGTACACACCTTTTAGAGTCCAGAGGTCGGCCGTCACTGGACACGCTACGGGGGATGGCAGCAGCTCTTTCGGGCCGTTCGGCAGAGAGGGTCTTGCCCATGCTGGCCCCCAGGCTGACGGCACGGTTCGGGGTTCCACTGTGACTCTGAGGTGAGGCGGTGAGGGACTGCTGTGGGCTGGACGAGGTGCGCTGCCATTTGTTGTTATTGCTCCGGAAAGGAAACTTGTACTCAAATGAGCCGCTCTCATTGCTGCCTTTATATTCAACGACTGGCATGCGGTGCAGTTCTGAACAGCCCCTGCAAGACGATGAATTAGGCAGTTAGTGGCAATGAAGTGCATTTGATTTATCTTAAAGGTGAAATTAGCTATTTACACTTCTGTTCAAAAGTTTGCGGATCATACCCATACTGTTCAAAAGATGTACAGTATGGGTACTTACATCTACTTACAATGTACTTACCTATTTAAATAATGGTAAAATAAGGTAATTACATGGGTTTACGTTAGGTTTAGGGGTAGGTTCAGGGTTAATGCCTACTTGTTTTTACCCAGTTAATAACTGTAATCACTATAATAAGAGCATATTATGCACGTGTATCAGGAATGTAAAAAAGTTGTTTTTATGTTTTAAAAGTAGTCTCTTATGCTCACCAAGGCGGCATGTATTTGGTCAGAAATACACTCAAAACAATAATACTGTGATAAATTAGCACAATTGTATTATTATTTAAACAATAATTGTTTTCTATTTTAATATATTTTAAAATGTTATTTATTCCTGTGATGGAAAAGTAGAATTGTCACACGATCCTTCAGAAATCATTCTAATATGCTGAAATTGTGCTAAAGAAAAATATTGTATTACTGTCAATGTTAAAAACATCTGCTTAACATTTTTGTGCAAACTGTGATTTTTTTTTTCTTCTTGATGGATGAAATTAAAGTTCACAAAAGAATAGAAATAATCATGATTAATCTTATGCATCCATGCTGAATAAAAGTTTTATTCCATAAAATGTATTCAACCCTGGTCCACAAAAGTTACTGAACTAACTAACCAACCAACCAGCTAACTAAAATAAACAGCATTCTTCCTGTAAGGACTATAAAACTTAAAGGTCTTTAATCGTTTTTTTACTTAATGACAAAACTGTAAAAAAAGAACAGTGAATGCACATAAAAATCTGGTGATGATTTGTAGTTTAGAACCTGATCATTATAACCTTCAAATTGGCACAAAGCCTGCAGGAAAACCTAGACTGGGAAGGCAAATCTCTTCTATTTTGGATTGCATGTGTGGGAACAAAAGTGCAATGTTTTGATTTGTTGTCTTATTGCAAAACTTGGAATGAGTGGTTTACTTTTCTACCTGACAAAAATAATTACTGCCTACTTATTTACCAGGATTCACTCAAGGAATAATGAATCAAAAAATGAATTGATACTCAGACCTACCTGCGAGGAGTGGCATCCTCATGGGGTGGTATGATGACAACTTTCACAGTTACTGAGGTGCGGAGCAGGTCTATCATTTGCTCGTGTGAAAGTGTTGCCACAGCCACCTTGCAAATTTCGACCAACCGGCTGCCTTGCCTCAGCCCCGCTTGCCAGGCATAGCCATACGGCTCCACCTCTGCCACGATGCCTTCGTAGTTAACGTGAAAACCAAGCTGGCCCAGGCCATTCCTCCTCAAGGTCATCTCAGATGTCTCACAGCCTTTAGTGAGGTGCTGAGAGAAAGGAGTGGAAAAAATAAATAAGTTCTGGTTTCAAAAATTTTTTTATGCAATTTAGAAAGCGATTTCCTCTATTAAGGATGCAAGACCTAGTCAAAAATGCAAAGTGGATTGAAAATGTCTATCATAAGCTATTATACACTACTGCAAATCAGGATCAAGGCTTTTTTACCCCCCCCCCCCCCATGTATAAATAAATCTCTCCTAACATGCTTCATGACTGTGATGGAGATCATGAGCTTTCAGTTCACAGAGTACTAGTTACCATGGCAACAGCTCCTGCACTTCAAGAGTGACATAATGGGCAGGGGGCCAAATCAGAAGTACATTCAAGCCACTGCACAGTTATGCAAAGGCTCTCTTAAACACCATTAATTCACACAATGAATCATCCACAGCACAGCTATAAAAAAACTACTTTAAGCTCGTGTGAAAGCTTGATAGTTATAAATCCACGTGGGTATAAACCAAAAAAAAAAAAAAAAACAAGATCTCAAGTCCATGTTCTGTACATGTGACTAAAAACTTTCAGGGGAAAAAATCCTTCAAATTTTAAAAATATAAATAAAATAAAAACCGGTCATGATACTTTTGTGCAACTCCAAACTTACCTCTAAACGTTTGATAACCTCGCGGAAGTCTTCTGTGTTGTTATTGATGGAGCGCAGGGAGATGCTCTCTCCATGTTCATAGTAGATCTTCATGGAAGCAGGGCTTCCCAGCGTCCAACCAATGACATCTCGGACAGCGCAGTTGAAGACAACAGCCTTGGCTTCTGGGTCCACCAGCACTAGAAAGTCATTTGAAATGGCCAGCAGGGCCTCTAGTTCTCCTCCGGCTCCATGGTCCTCGGCATAAACAGGCCAGGTGATGGCTCCTGGGCTACGCAGCTCTCCACCAAAATATGGCCGAGTCTTTTCCTTACGCTTGTGGGCCAGAGAAATAAAAGGAAATTTGCCCGAAGGATCGATAGGTGTGCTTGTAACATGCCGTTCGGCCAGGTCCCTCAAGTACTCCTGTCGCGTCCGAGTGGCCATGGCGCGGAACTTGTCCGACTTGTGGGCTGCATTCTCAGCATTGATGACCTTGGCTAGCAGGAAATCTCGAAAGACGGTAGACTTCGGAAACGTAGCATCCTCGGGAATAGGCGGTCCAAAGGCAGGTACATCTCGTGAGCGAGCCACTGCCACGCTGTGATTGAGGGGGTGGAGATAATGGAGGGGAAACAAGAGAGGAGATTTCAAACAATGAGACAAATTGCTCATCACATGCTCAACATAATTGCTAAACCATCCTCAAACTTCCCTAAAGGCCTTCATGTTTAGTTCATGTGAAGTGTAGCAGTTGGGCCATCAAATACTTTGCCAAGTGGGAATAGGAGGAAATGATCAAAACAGCATGGATGGCTATTATGCTGTTGACTACTACAGAGTGCTAGTAAACTTAGATGGACCCCTCATATGCTACAGAAAAAACATTTTGAATTAAATTCCATCTCAAACCTTTCTTCTCTACCACGCTTGCTTCATCTCTCCCCCGTTTTTTCTTTTCATTAAGCCTCTGGCATTGACATCTAAAGCTTCCTGCTCTTTCTGGTATGTTTGGAACTCATATGCAACTAGCCAGGCATAGCAGTAATGAGGTCGGACCGAAGATAGCCACTACCTCAATCTAAAGTGATACTGGAGGAGGAAGACAAAGAACAGTGAGGCCCAGAAGTTGGTATGTGTGTGTGTGAAGTGGGGGGGTGCAAAGAAAGTACTGCTGTGTGTGCGTGGGATCCATCTGTAAAAACACTGAGGGGAACATGTACGTGTGTGGTAGAAAAATGAGCTTGCAAATTCATTACAACATAAACTTCTCTCCCGCAGTACCAGCAGCTTGCTGAAGAACAGACTGAGAGGAATAACTTGTTGATATCTAATTCAGTAATATTGTTTCTCTTTCTTCACTTGCAGGGATAAATAACACAGACTTGGTGAAGACTGAGACTGGTAACCAGAAGTTTGCTGGCCTGATTCTCACAATAATTGAGCCATAAATTAGTCACCCTTGTGACCGATAAAAACTGTTAAACAGGTCCTTTATGTATACCATGGTAATTAATGATGATCATAATTAGGGATGTCCAGATCCGATCACGTGATCGGAAATCGGGCCCGATCACGTGGTTTCAGACTCGATCGGAATCGGACGTTACCTCCCGATCAGGACTCGGATATATATATATATATATATATAATTTTTTAACACATCTTTTGTTATGCGGTGGCACAGAGTTAGACCCTTTTGACTCCACACAGAAACAGCAACGCGTGCGGCATGACATCACTTTGTTTTCAAGAGCTGGTGTGAATAAATATAGATTCAAACTCAAAGAGACATGATAGTTTGCGCATGACCTGATATTTCATTCGGACCCAGGATACAGCGAGATGAACATCACAGAGCGCTAAACTCTCATGCAGTGTGTTTCATTCATACTCGAAGTCGGAGCGCGCTCTCGCGCTGATATCAGGATATTCCTAATATGGACAAAAGCGTCCAGCGTGGTGCTCACAGGAAAACAGAAACTTATGCAAACACGAAGACATTAATATACGATCACGACAATAAATTGTTCTTCAAGTCATCTCCAGCAGGTGATAAATAAAGTATGAACAATGCAGTGCTAATTGACATAGTACTTATTACAGTATAGAAACTATTCTGCATTATTATGTGATAAACAGTGTTTGTAGTATATAAACAAATCATTATTATTTGTTATTGTCCAGCATTTATAGATTTCTAAGCCAATTAAAAGCTAGAAATTAAAGAAATAAAGTTGTCTATACTACCAGTCAGAAGTTTTTGAACAGTAAGCTTAAGGTTTTTTTTTTTTTTTTAAGAAGTCCCTTCTATTCACCAAGCCTGCATTTATTTGATCCAAAGTACAGCAAAACAGTAAGATTTTGAAATATTTTTACTAGCCTATTTAAAATAGCTGTTTTATATTTGAATATATTTCAAAATGTAATTTATTGAAGATCCTGGATCTATTTTGTCGCTCTTCTTTATTCTTTTTTTATGTATTATAGAAGTATCGGATCGGGACTCGGTATCGACAGATACTCAAAATCAAATGACTCGGACTCGGACTCGAGGACAAAAAAACCTGATCGGGACATCCCTAATCATAATCATATATTGTGGTATTTACCTGATAATACCAGGCATTCCAAAACAATATAATGGTATTACCATGAAACACCTTATAACAAACATCATGATATTTTGTTTTTGTAACGGCTTATTTTAAATCTCTCCCATCTAACAAACACTGAAACAACTTTTCAATGCATGTTATTGCCAAGCGGTGAGGAAAGAGTTTTTAGCAAATGGAAGTGTTAAACTGCTGCAAGTGTTAATGGGATGTGTGTTTCCCATAATTGACAGTCCTCTGTCACACTTGGTATCGTTTGAAGCACATTTTCACATCTCATCTGTGAACAAGATGACATTACCATGGTTCGATTCCAAAAAAAAAAAAAAAACAAGGTATAGCCAAGTGTTAACCAACTTACCACAGTAGTAAAACCTACAAAACTCTTTGCAATTGCTCTATTATTTTAAATCTCTGCATTATATTGTTTAAGCATAAAGCAGACCAAAAACCCACAGTTGTGCTTCACCAGTAGCATACAAAAACGAAACGCTGTATGATAGTGTGGACAATAACCGTCATCAACATTTTTCAAAAGCCAGAATAGAGCAGTGCATATTCCATCCAAACATAATCCACTTCTAGGCTTTGAGCGGTTATTCGGTGACTAACAGCAAGCAGGCTGACTTTATTGTTGTAGCCGACCCCCTTGGCTTAGGTGGAGAGGCAAAACTGGATTACTTATCTGAAGTATAAATACACAGCGTGTGGGTTGGTGGAGCATCCACTGCCCACAGCAAGGAATCAAAGAACCTCCACACAAGCAAATAATACCCTGACCCACTCAGAAATACACAGGTGTACAAGTATCGCATACACAGAGCAGAGTTCTCACATACTGTAAACTTGTTCAAAGGACAAACCCAATCTTGATACCCCGATTTCCTGTATAAAATTCAAGGTTTTGTTAAAATAAATAAATAAATTTACTGTAACATGTGATCATTTCTTTAAAGGGGTCATATGATGCGATTTCAATTTTTCCTTTCTCTTTGGAGTGTTACAAGCTCTTGGTGCATATGAAGATCTGTAAAGTTTCAAACAATAAAGTCTCAAATCCAAAGAGATATTCTTTATAAAAGTTGACAGAACTCTTACTACTCTTGACAGAAATTTGTTTGATTCACAATTATATGTTTTAGGGTCTTTTTGACCAATTTTTCATGAATTGAACTATACTGCAAAGATGCAATGGGAAGTAATATTAAATCAAATCTTTGTGCTGATTTTGTCTCATTTCAGAGTTTATAATCTTTATTATTATCAGTCCAATAAGGAACCTTTAGCAAATGTCCATAGAATTATAAGACCTGTCACTCATAAAACTCTATAAATCTCTATAAAAGTTTATGAAATATTTCAGCTACTTTAAAAATGTTTTGAGCTACCAATGTCTGCAGACTTCACCCTCACAACACCAACTGTTTTTTTCTGTGACATCGTAGACTCAGCAGCGTCGCAATAGATGCAGGAAAATACTTCTGTATAGACGGTTACGCAAAAAAGCATTAACACCTTCCACTTGGTACAACATTACCATCTACCTTGCCATTTCACTGGTGGCTGAGAGGTTGTCTGCCAAAATTATTGGTCTCCAGTGTACAGTGTTAACCACTTCAGTACACCCAACAGCAGCCAATAAAACAACAGGAGGGCACATAAATCATTAACACTCTCCATAAACACCTTTAATCCACCACAAAACTGTGGTTTTAATGAAACCACATGCTCCACATCCTGACTACCATTCCAATTCTTGTCTAAACGGTCAAAGCAGATTAATACGGCATAAGTGACCACAGGAAAATTTAAGCTCACGAAAATAATTCACAGTGCGAATGAAGGGGCGACGAGTGGGAGGGAGTCTGTTAGGGAAGGAGGAGAAGGGTTGTCGGGTTTAAGCGGCAAGCCCCCATAAAGCCACTCGCATACTAGGACAGTTGGCAGCGGTGTGCAAGCAGCCCTCTCGTTTGTTGTGTGCTCAGTCTAGCTTATTGTTCCAGAGAAGTTCGGCCAGGATGGGCCTTTGTAACTTCTGTACTTTCAGAGCTGAACAGTGATGAGGCTCCCTACTGGGTATAATTAAAACGACATACAATGAGGCCCATGAGCAATTAAAACCTCTGTTCTTTTCATGAGGCAAAACAAAGCAAGCAAGGGAGAGAAAAAGTGAGCAAGTATGTGAGTGAAAGATTAAAGGTGCCATAGAATGAAAAAAATCACTTTTATAAGGTGTTTGAACGGTTGTGCGGCTGCAGTGTGTGAAAACAACCAGCCTATAATGGTAAAAGTCCACCCACTCATTGTTTTATATTCCCAATAATTCATAACCAGCCTCTCCACACTAACAGTTCCAAGTTTCTCAATACTCTTTCTTCACTCTCTGCCTTATTAGCATATACACAGCCCTGAGTGAGAAGCTGCGGTCCGCCATTACTGTTCTCTTGCTGTAGCTGCTGGAGGTACAATGAATGTCAGCGCCAAAGAGCCATTAAAAGTGTTGTGTGTTGGGATTCACCAACGAACATAGGAGTCTCCATAGACAGCTGAAGACACGGTGGTTAATAGAAAATGTCCCGGAAACCTAACATTTTACACCGGACTGCCTCACAATCGAGGGTCAGTTCAACGCTGGAGTTGTGCAAAGATTGCTTCTGAAAGAGGGATTGATACCAACGCTTCGTGCACAAACATCCAGACTACAGACCAGCATCACGCATCATATTTTGTTTTCCAAAAGAGCTTCTCGACTCTCTGTAAGGCTAATTTTGCTAAAGCTACCATTGTCTTTGCCTGTTTACACTAATGCTGCTTTCACATCCTACCAGAATGATCTTGAATAGGAATGTGGTAGTTAAAAATTGCATTTGGAAGCAATGTAAGGTCAGTAAAAAGGTCACCACCAGTTAAACCGTAACACCGGTATGCCCGCGAGCATGAGCTCTTTAAGCTCCACCTGGGTTGCCAGGATTTAAGAACAAACCCACCAAATTTCTATTCAAAACTACCCCATTTTTATTTTGAGGGGGGTCCCTGGTAAAAATGACATTCTGGTGGGGTAAAATACACGTTTTTGGTGGGATTTCCCTGGTAAAATTCACATTTTAGAGGCTAAATCTCACATTACTGGGGTTGCTAAGTCCATGGGAAAACCACGGACTTGGCAACACTGAGCTCCGCACTCGTCTGAAAAGGGAGCCAGGAGCAGCAGCTCATTTTCATTCAAAGGGGACAAACAAAAAAAAATACCTAATACCCTAAAAGTGGCAATTTCAACAAGCTATAAAAAAATTTCTGTAGGGTATTTTGAGATAAAAACTTATAAAACTTTTAAAACCAATTTAAAATATTGTATCAATTAATTCTATGGCACCTTTAAGGGAGTAAGTCACAATAAAGATATCAATAATCAACATGATATTTGTTGCCTGTTCGGTTCAAATAAGCACACATTTTCTTCTGTTTGACTCATAGTAGCACTTTCGAGGTTTGACTGCAAGCAATACAACGATCAACAAATCCTACTGATAAACAGCCCCCAGTAGGCGTGAAGGAAATTAAGCGGGCCTAGCTCATTTGAAGTGGTTAAGAGCAGTGCTCTCCTGGGTAATGTGCTGTACGACAAGAATAATAAGCTGGCCAGAGGATATCAGGCAAGAACATAACCCACCACGGGCGAGAAGAATATCCATTTGTCCAAAAATAAAACCAAAAACAACACCACTACAATCAAGCTGACTGATAATGGATTCTGGCGATACAACAAGATAAGGAAAGGCTGGTTTTAAATTAATTGGCCAATATTTTAAATTGAAAATTACTTTTAACAAAATATTAAAATATTAACAGAAGACATTTAAATTTACACTACTGTTCAAAAGTTTAAGGTCTGTACAATTTTTTTTATGTTTATAAAAGAAGTTTCACGTGCACACCAGGGCTGCATTTATTTGATCAAAAAACAGTATAACTGTTAAATATGATTTCCATTTGTTACAAAAATGTTTCAAATACTGCTGTTTTTTAAACTTTGTATTAAATGGAAATCATATTTAACAGTTTTATAGTTTTACTGTTTTTTGATAAAATAAATGCAGCCCTGGTGTGCACGTGAAACTTCTTTTATAAACATAAATTTTTTTTACAGAATTTCTTTAAAAACAACAATGCTACAAGTGTTATATGAACAACTTTTAGTTCAAGTCTACCAGCTTTGACAACTAAAAGGCAAACAAATTCAGCACAAAAATGCATTTACAATTTACAGTCTTTCTAATCCAGAAAAACAGACCAAAAATATTGATTACTACACAGATTTGTGTCCAATTGAATGCTTTTGGGAACGACAATGTCCCTATACAATAACACCAACATCTACAAACCAATCGTTTCATAGTGTGATGCAATTATAGCCTAAAAACAATGACTTCAATGTCCCACCCGAATTTCCTGTTTCAAAAGAAAATTCATCAACACAGGAATACAAAACTTCAATCATTAATATGTCTCATGGGACTTTTTAAGCCTCGCAAACCTCATTTCATAATATGGTCCATAGAGGGTTAAGTACACACAGCAGGTCTGAGTCAGAAATGAATGAAAGTTACGGTTCAGTAAAAGAGTCAGATGTTAATTCAGTACCTGCTCTGATCTAGTAAGTTAATGATTCTGTAGCATGATTTGTAGGAGTCTCTTCAACTGAATCATTACAACATTAGTTTACATTGGTTTCACTGTATCATAGTCTTGAGCACTACTACTACCACAGACTGAAAGTCATCATGTGTGGTGTTGATGCAAAAAGCACCTTTACCAATTACAACAATTTCAAAAATCTACATAGAATTTAAACAGTGTGAAGTTTTGCAGCTAAAAACGTCCAATTTACTCACCTATAGCAGGTGTTTTCGGAGCATGGGTTATGTGCTCGTACAACCACAAAGACATGCTGAAAGTGTGATCGGATGTTCTTGGGGCTAAAGGGTTTTGCTCCAGGCTCTTGAAACACGATTGTGACGATGTCATTTCCAATATGTCTTTTCCTTAACAGCTATAAAGCACAAACAACATAAATCAGTATACACTATTGCTCAAAATTCTGGAGTATGCAGTGTTGTTTAAAATGTTTCTGAAAAAAGCAAGTTTAAAAGAAAAACTTCAGAAGTTCGAAAAAACTGCTTTTGAAATAAAAATATACTCTAAAAAAAGTCTTTGCTGTCACTTTAATGTCAGTTAAACTGCATTTAAATTGATCACTTTAATGACTTCTTGCTGGATATAAGTATTAATTACTTCCAAAAAAAACCTTCCGACCACAAACATTTAAACAGTGGTGTATGTAATAGTTTAACAATGATACATTTTTGGACAGCTTACCTGCTGTTTGTTATTGGGCGTGTAGGGCAGCATTGTAGACACATGGAACATGATCTCATAGTCTTTAAAATTTGTGTACAAAGAATGTGTTCCGGTAGAGTCCGCTGCAAGAAAAAGCTCACATTAACCTTTCATACACGGCTTTTATATGACCACCTGCTTTTCTTTTCTTAAACAATGAAGGATTTCGGTTTGGTCTGAAGGGGATATACATTCTAAAGCCTTTGATCAATCAGTCTCATTTATTTAACACTCCTTTACTTGTTAAGGCAACATATGGTTTCCACTCTTTTATAGGACCCTTTTTTTCTAATGTTCACAAACAGGATACTGCAATTGTCACTCTGGACCATGGCCACAGAAGCATGGCGGTACAAAAATCATCTTCTTATCAGTCCCTACTTCCCGATCTCTATACTCCACCTGACTCCGAAACCATGCCCTAATCAGTCAAACTGACATCAAAGCTTTCAGACAACTCTGCCGCCCTTCTCGGCCGCACTAGCAGTGGTGGGGGCAATGTAAGGGGAAAAATGTCAAGTCTGATAAATGGAATTAAAAACATGCATGTGATCAGAGACAACGTTCCTTAGGTCACAGGAGAGAGGTGGAGCACGGCTGCCAGGCACGGGACGCATGACTGGCTCTCAAATAGGGGCAACTCGGTTCAAATTGAAACAAAGTAGAGGATAGAACTGGAGATGATTGTTGGTGTTTATATCCATTCCCATTTAATCACAACCTCCAATTGTCAATAAACTGCTGACAGTGGAGTGACGTATTTAGAATGTGCTGCAGACTTATTTGAGTGTGATCCTGTTAGAATTAATTAACTGGCACTATAGACTACTAGACTGACATGACAGGAGGTCTGAGATTTAATAGCTGTTTTGCCCCTTTAGCTACATGCTGTTTTGATCACACAGTGATCAGTGTCAATTAAATAAACCTTCAAGATGATAAGACTTACTTTTAGTGTCCAGTTGGGCACGGTACTTAGAAAAACCCTTAAGGCGCACCCTTTCCCCCAGCAACTGCAGGAACTCTTCTAGGGCAGGACCTGCTGCCTCATTATTGTACATCTCCTCCTCGGTGCTCTGGCCGGCCTGACAGTACATGATTCCCACCTTCAGCTGGAAACTGAGCTGCAGAACAAATAAAGACTATTAGCCCATGAAAAACAGGAATAATGGGTGTCAATATAGTCTGTTATTTGGGCAGAGCAACAAAGCATTAGCATATGTGAAATAACTTCACATTCTTTTAAAAATATAATTGTCTATTGAAAATTAGTAATAAAAAAAAAAAGAAAGAAAAAAAAAGAAAATTATTAATTAGAACAAAATTTATTTTTCAGTGCATTTGCAAACTTTTTATTTCATTCAAATTTTATCTAAATTAATTTATTGTTTCTTAAAAATATTTTAATTTTGCTTTAATGGGAACAAAAGATGAAAATAAGTCAAATAAATAAACATATACATAAAATATGCACATATGCATAATATATCAATGAATATAACATAACAAATATGGCAAGAACATTTTTAAATCAATATAGTAAAAAATCAATGAGAGTTTAGTAATGATAGAGCAGGTTGTATATATAAAAATGTGCATATGAATACAAGTCCCCCCCCTCAATATGCCTTTAAAATGATATTTCAATTCTACTTCATTTACATTTGGTGATTAAACTATTAAAATGATTTATTGTGGTGGACATATTGTATATATTATGTGCAGTGAAAACTTGCTCTGTGGGGATGTAATTTTTCACTTTGCAGTCATAACCAAAATTATATTAAAAAAGCTATAATAAAAAAATGAAATGACTGACAGCCCAGTTTATCGTACATGCATAATACCATAGCATTTGTCAGTTGTAAGGAAACGTAAGATCATAATACCCCCTGCTCATCCAGTTTCATCAGCTGCTCTGTGACCTTCGGTGTGTTGAGAGCAAGACGGAGGCAGTGGGCATTGAGCTCAGGTACAAGGTACTCCAACACCTCCTTCAGAGGCAGGCCTCGAGCCAAGCCATGCTTGGAGGTGGAGGGCACAGCATCCTCCAAAATGGAGCCCCGTAAGTTTGTTAACTATAGAGGTTTAGAGATATAACAGAAATTTCATTGTATTATTGTTTTAAATATGTGTTGGCAACTAGGCATATATATAAAATATTTCTGTATACATTTGTAAATTACATGGGTGAACCGAAGAGTGGGTGTTAAATACGGTTATAAGATTTTCTGAGAAAATTAGTACTTGATACTCCAGAACCCAACATATTATAGTCTTTTAGTACCTGCTCATTATGATTCAGAGACAAAAGTTTTATACTAAGCTAAACCATGTCTGCCCACCTGCCTGTCTCAAAATAACAGTGGAAAGATTGCAATGTTGGGAAGAGCGTCAACTTAGTCACAAAGCTATTAAGTCCCATTAGAATGCATGTGAATCATAAGCAGTTTCTATAAATGATGCCAAAGGCTGAGGTCACATTTAAGAGCCTTTTTTTATATAATTAGAGATTTGTCCATTTAAAGCTGCTTTCAAAAGCGGTGTGACTGAAAAGAAGTATGGTGATGAGCCATTCAGAGCACAGTGTGATCTGTGCCAAGCACTAGCAAAGAGAACTCGCATCCAAGCATGTTACATAAGATAGCAGTGGGCGTCAGACCTGGATCTCACTCACCGCTAACTGCTCATTTATTAACTCTTTCTGTGCAGGTACGAAGATGCAGGTTGCATTTAGATGCTGCAACTATATGTGTCAATGGTATTTGGCATTGTGAATGAGTGCTCACCCCACTGGTTCTGAAGATGATTCTGTAGTTGTATTGCTGGCCGTGCTCTTTGTGATCTTCCAGTTTTTCCCGACGAATGCTGACAGCTACAGGTCCCAGTGTCTCATCGACACCTAAGTAGTTCCAGTGCTCTTGAGGATTTTAATAATTTTTCAATTAATGATTCAATAATTTAAAGAATAGCAGCAATGTAAACAGGTGCCATAACAAATTACATAACACAGAATTTGCATTAGGGTCAGTTACAAAATATAAAGCAGCAGTTGATTTAACTGAAGTAGCAATAGATTTAACTACATATTTAAACATGAAATAAATATTAAATACATCTGCGTTTTAAATATGCTTGCATTTGTCAATTCAAAAAAGTTATTTACATCTTATTTTTTAATGAATCAACTGATAATCGATTCCTTTTCATGTGGAGTGGTACTCCAAATCTGCCATAAACAAGAATGATTCGCATGAACATCTCCACTGAGAAATCAGTATATCATTACAGCAAAATGTTGACACTTACCTCTCAAATAGAAGTACTTCCTGTAATAATAAGCACCCAAGTCCACATGTTCAACTATGTTGCTCTTTCCACGATCATGGTGGAGACTCTTGCCATCCTTGGGGGCTTCAAGAACAGCCACCCCTGCATTGCTAAAATGGGTGTTGGGAGCTCTTTCAGGGGACCCTTCTTCATCTCTTGAAGAGCTAGAGGCACCACTGCCGATACTGCCCTGTTTCGAAGGGCTGATGTTCCGTTCTCCTTCACCACCAATTTCATTACGGAAACATGGGCAGCTGAGAACCAAATCATTGCTTTTGTCATCACCTGAGTCAAGAGAAGGCCCATCCTTAATGCTGAGCTCTTCCTGGCTGCCACAAGGGGAGCCGTAAGCTCCGCTTTGGGTGGAAGAGAGAGAGGATGTGTTTGAAGCCGAGGCCGCGGCTGCAGCAGAGGCACCAGTGGTGGTGTTCTTCCGCTTCACAGCGCTTTGCCGACTCTGCACAGCCTCGTTCAGGTCAAACAGAATACTCTGGATATCAAAGTGTGCGAAACCTTTCTGGCAAACCCATGGTTTTGGAGGAGGACCCACGTCATCTGACTTTCCATCCTCTGCGTCGGAACCTGCACGTGACGAATCACCTTCAGCTTTGACGCTACGTAGCTTGCGGAATATAGATTCTCCACCAGTCTCTGACTTCGAACGCCTCTTCATGTGTTTTTCTCTTTCTTTCAGGCGACTGGCGGGACTGCCACGAGGAGGACCAAGAGGTCCATCAGGTAAGTCGAGGGCAGATTGTTTATGAGCTACTGTCAGCAACTCGCTCAACTTTTCAGGGGCAGGGCTGCGCTGGTCTGGAGCATCGGTCTGGTAGCCTTTGAGCATGTCAAAGAAGCTTTCGCCAGACACACCATGCTTATCGATGGATGAGGTACTACCATACTCTCGATGCATGGGCGTCCATCCTGAGAAAGACCATCCCTCACCACCATCGCCGTCTAGTTCACTTATGGTTATGTCGCTGTTGCTGCGCTGCCGTATACGCCGCATACCCTTCCGGGGCGACCCGAGATACCCATCGGGGGAGAGAAAGCGATTGTCTTTGCCTTTGCTATGCATCTTGTTTTTCAGTGTGTTGTGAATGTTACGTAGCATGGATGAATCCTGAGGGCTGATCAGGTGACCAAGCTTGCTTGACAAGTTGCTCTGGGCACTACCTGTGGTGGTGGAAGGGGAATCGGTCTCCACTGTGATGTGCCACACACCACCTCCATTTCCACCCCCTCCTCCACTTCCTCCACTGCCACCATCTTTCCTGGGGGGCCAGTCGGCGACCCGCGCTCGAACACCCATTTTGGGAACTCCAGGTGTCCCAGTCAAGTGGGTGCTCTCGCTGCGAGGGGGCGGAGCACCTCCATTGGGCAAGCGCAGACGGCGAGTATAAAACTCATCAGTGGCAGGAACAGAGCCGCCCACAGAGCGTTCGGTCTGTGAACGCTTTAGACTGGTCATGGTACGGAGCTCAGCACTGGAGCATGCCCGCGGTGTAACTGAAATAACCAAGTTTTTGGAACATGGACAGCCACTCAGCTGGAGAGGCCAGAGAATGGAGGAAAGATAATTGGACGATGAAAGTGAACTTTAAAGTGAGTCTGAATCGGGCATGTGTGCTGACCATTAGGTGATCTGACCTTCCTCCTCTCATCCCTTTATGCAGAACTGAAACAGAGAAAAATGAGGACAGTCTAAGAATACGGTAATCAAAGCTCATATCTTGATGGTTAAAATAGGGAAATAAATAGAGAGGTAAATAGAAGAGCCATGGAAGAGACAAAGCTCTAAGATGGCAACAATCTTAACCACACAGCATCTCGGACATTAAAGGAAATGTGCCTAATGCTTGAGTGATTTCTCATGAGAGGTGAGTGACATGTGAGATTAGGGCTGAAATGATTCCTCGAGTAACTCGAATAACTCGATTACAAAAAATGATCGAGGCAAATTTCTCTGCCTCGAAGCCTTTTTTAATTTATTTAGGTCACGTCAGGTTCTTTCGCAATGATTGTTTTAATGTGACAACACGTTAACGTCACCCACAAAGGGGAAGGAGGCGCAAGTGCTGCGTCCGAAATCGCATACTGCAAGGAGTCAGCAGTGTTTTGATATGAGGGCGCGGGCAAATGTAAAGAGAACGTCGTGGCGTGTGTCCGTTGCAAAATAGAGCTGGCCCATACCACAACTAGTGCCCTGTGATTTCCGCGATGCAGAAAACGCGAAGGGAATCGCGGAATCCAGTCATAAAAACGGAATTTACAGTTTAACGCAGAATGGCACGGAATTTGCCAAATTTTGAATGAATTAATAAAACAAATCAAATCACGATATGGACTAATATCTCTAAATATTAAGCCGGAGCAGTCCATTTAAATATGAATCCTGCATGTTCTGCTTGTCTCTGTTAATGAATGGAGCAGAAGCGCGTCTTCCTTATCACAAACACTGAAGCGCGCGTGACGCCCAGGGTGATTTAAGCGTCTGCTGTCTCACTAAATGAGGATGTGAACACATGAACAACATCTCACATGAGAGTCACTTCATGAGCATTTGACTGTTTGATTTTAGTAAAACTAGCGTCATATCACATACACAGAACTGTAAAGGTAGGTCAACCTGTCAAAATAAAAGTCCTGTTTTAGACAAGTATTTGCCAGAGATGTATTACTACTGTTCAGCTGAATGTACATAACCTACTAACAAAAATAAATAAAAATCAAAAATTATTATTATTATTTTTTTTAAGGTTT
This sequence comes from Carassius carassius, assembly GCF_963082965.1. Taxonomy (NCBI): domain Eukaryota; kingdom Metazoa; phylum Chordata; class Actinopteri; order Cypriniformes; family Cyprinidae; genus Carassius; species Carassius carassius. The sequence continues at coordinate 12,617,477 of NC_081772.1, read as the reverse complement.
AATCACACAACAGTTCTTCCATGTTTTATTTTCAATAGTAAATCACCTTTGTTTACCAAAAGGTGATTAATTTTCAATAATTAAAAGATAAATTTAAATTAAATTAATGTTTTGTGTGTTTAATGTTTAATGTGCATCTCAGAAAATGCTTTATTTAAAACCCCAACCGAATGGCACTTAAATGCACTTAATTCATCTGTCAACTTTATTGTCATTGTTCACAATACAAGTACTGTACAGACAGAGAAACAATGGGTAATAATTAAATGTTTATTTTTGTTGTATGCATTGCATTCTATGCATTTAAAAAATAAAAAAGAATTTTTTTCTTAAAAAGGGAACTTAGTTGTTCATTTTAAGAGACCCAGGAGTCTTATTTTCTCTTGCATAATTAATATTGCACTTTAATTAAGCAAAAACATTTTTTATCGATGGAAACGATGGAATTTTTGGTTGAATACTCGATTACTAAAATATTCGATACCTACAGCCCTATGTGAGATACAACAAGTACCAAGAAAAGAAAAAAAGAAAAACATAAAATTGTTTCCTTTGGTTATCTAAGTAACAATTTTCCATGAGAATCATTAAAAAGAAAAGTGGTCAGATAATATCTCTTTGTTTGAATATATTTTTTCAGCTTCGAAGCTTCGGTAGAAATCAACACTTCGGAAGGAGGGGGCTGAACATTTTCTGTTTTTCTGTTTGCATTATAATTATGTCAAGAAGCGTTTGTCCAATTGAATTCACATGTAGCGGGTGTGTTGCTGCAGACCCAAGGGAGTTCAGTGTCACATTTTGGTGCAATATGAACAGGCAAAACGTTCAGAATGAATAAACTTTTAATAAACTGGAGAACAACACGAGCTGGAATCTCACGCAGGCAAGGCTTATACGCTCAGAGAATGATGCACTAGTGAAACAAAACACACAGGTCTGTTAAGAGCAATACTTTTAATATTTTTGTCTTCTCTTCCAGATGAACTGAATCATGATGTTCACTCATGGGTGATTCATAAACCGCTTTTCCACTATCGGGCCGAATGGTTCTCTTTGCTTAACCATTCCATTCCGTGCCGATCCGGGCCAGTCAACATGGATACATTTTTATTTCCCACTGTTGCTTATAACGGAGCTCTTTGGAAAGCAATAGAAATGTGTCATTTGTTTTGGTAACGCACATGTAATATAAACAGTAATATGGATGATGAACATATTTCTATTTTTGGGACTCCTTTTTTATCTGATATTGTTTAATAAAAAGACAACTCTTGAAATGAAAAATAAAATAAACGATGATGGGTATAATGCTCCCTCCACAGACCAAATTGTCTCAGACATTTTTTTTTCTTTTTTATGTTGAACTTAGCGTAGCTGTTTACTTGGATGTTTGATCAAATAGCACACTTCTGCTTAGCCACCTATGGAGAAACTGGTAGCCAGACAAGCGTTGTCACACTCACACACTCTAACAGCATGGCTGAGCACGGTTGACTAACCGTGCCAAGAATGGTTTTTAATCATGCTGCACCAAACCAGGCTCACATGGAAATCCCAGGTGTAAAATATATATATATATATATATATATATATATATATATATATATATATATATATATATATATATATATATATATATATATATATATATATATATATATATATATATATATATATATATATATATATATATATATATATATATATATATATATATATTTGATTTTCAAAATTGAAAATCGAATGCCAACCCATGGAACGAATATTCGAATAATTGAATATTCTGGTCCAGCCCTAATAGCCAGTTCCAGGCATAATTCAGTGTGGCAGGCCTGTAACTGCAACATTGTTCATACACTTGGCTGGGCCAAAGGGCAGATTACGCCACATGAATAAATCAATGCTGTCACCACCATGGAGAGGCAAACCACTGCATGACTATAGATACAAACCAAACTGACTGACTAGATATCAGCAGGATGGTTTTGAGTATGACACAACAGTGCAATAAACCCAGATGATGAGAAGCAATTCAACAACTTCAAGTCGAACATGTGTGACCCACCTAAAAGTACTGTCCTAGTAACATTATATTAAATTACTGCAGATAATTCAAGTACTATTGATCAGACAAGCTCCTATTGGTTGATACCGGATATTTAACTGTTATATTTCTTTGCTCTATTCTCCATTTTAGACTTCATTAAAAGTTGACATGGAATAAAAATTTAATTGTTTTCTAAATGTACAATTAACTGCAAGCTTGCATTCATTTTTGAGTGTGATGCTCACATCTCAAATCCAATCTAAAACAAATGGATAAAACAACCCTTAATTTTTTTTAAATAACTAGTTCGGACATCACAAGGAACAAAAGATCTGTCACTACTTATGTTTGTGTGCGACTCACGACTGAGTACTTGACAAAAATAAACATCCCATCTCAATTATAGCAACTTTCTCTTAACTTTCACTTTATCATTAACTATTTATTTCAAAATAAATGTTAAAATATTTCATACTTTACATAAAATTTACTTAACATTGACAATTATTGTATTTGTTTTAACCACAATTTTTTTGTGAAAAAAATTACAGGGTTATTGGTACTGAGGATTTTGAAAATGTCTCTCCAACTCAAAATGTTGGGGGGCGGTATTTTTAAAACGAGCATTTTAACACAGAAAACACCTGACACACTTACAAACTATGCTTTCACATTGT